>NW_026269158.1:0-981 GCF_000697945.3 Frankliniella occidentalis | reverse complement strand
GTGGGGAGGGGGGGGCAGGTCCGGCTGGCCAAAGCCCCTCCTCCTACCCAGACTTCCTTCCGGCGGTGCGGGGCCGCGTCCTCCTGGTCGCGAGCCCAGTCTGCAGGACAAGGGGGAAGGTTTCCAGGACCGCTGTCGTCTGATTTCCTATACCTCGCGTATAGCTCCGTCTTTGTTGCACTCATTGGGCAGGTATAGGAGAGCCCCTCTTGAACGATCTTCTGAATCAGACGACTGGCTGTTATAAGGCACACAGACGGTATTAATCGGTTTGATTCGAAGTTTTATTCAGTAACAACACTCTAAATGTCCAAGGACAATTTTTGTAACTAGCACCGGACTTCTGTGTGCATAACTAGCTCAGATACAATATTGTAACTACCAACACACATTTAGTGACTAGCAAGTCACAATATTGTATCTGAATTCAGTTATGCACGCAGAAGTCCGGTGCTAGTTACAAAAATTGTCCTTGACATTTAGAGTGAACTTTAAGACTGGCCGCGCGGTGGCTTAAATCGAAGCCGAGAGCAAGGTTTTGTCATTTTGTGTTCATCCGTGTAAATGGTTTCAACGACTTTGTCTCCAAAACCTGGAAAAATGCGCTCCTAATCGCCCAAGGCCTTTAGGTCCCTGCCGACGGGTCTCGCCTCGCACGTGTGCTCACCTGCTCGGGGTTGTTCACTGTGGTTTCCTCAGAATTTCAGTTAGTCTCTTGCAGGTCGCCCCGCGCCGCCTCCTGGCTTTGGCCGAGATTACAGGAGCGCGTCTGCAGGATTACGCCACGGTTTATCGGTCTTACACGGTTTGAACGGCAGAGCGACTACCAGCCTCGCCAGGCGCGCCTGCCTTCGCTCGCACGCCCCGCGCCTCCGCCGACATTTCAGGGGGAAGCGGAAGGGGGCTGGAGTCGGGGGAGCAGTGGGGGAGCGAGGGGGATTTGGTGGGTGAAGAGAATAGGACGTTCTTATCAAGGATAGG
>NW_026269157.1:8178-9979 GCF_000697945.3 Frankliniella occidentalis | reverse complement strand
TTGGGAGAGTTCTTGGGAGAGTTCTTGGGAGAGTTCTTGGGAGAGTTCTTGGGAGAGTTCTTGGGAGAGTTCTTGGGAGAGTTCTTGGGAGAGTTTTTGGGAGAGCTCTTGGGTGAACACGGGGTAGAGCTCAGGGCAGAGGTCGGGGAGAGCACGCGAAGGAAGAGTACGGGGAGCAGGGCAAGGGGAAGAGCCATGGAGACATGCGTCCCTAACGCGTGCACATCTCATCCAGCCCGCCCAGCACGCGCGACAGCGTGTGTGCGTCACCCCAAAGCAGGACCAGGACCAACCCAAACATGTCGCATCTGACAGACCCGGGACGTTTAACGGAACTCTCCACCTCTCTCATCTTAGTCCAGCTCCCGCTCCCTCTCTCTCTCTCTCCCTACCTCTCTCATCTTAGACCAGCTCTCTCTCTCTCTCAATTCATGGCCTTTCGCAAGCCCCCTGCCGTTGAGTAGTGTCCCTGCTCTGCCCCCCAGGAAAGGCGCGTTCGGATACAGAAATGGCCCGGGTGGCTGGATTTGCCCAGACATTCATTAGAGGCAAGAAAAATGTGAGCCGGCCGGGGTGAGCGACCCACGAGGGAGCGGGGCTTAACGGTGGCGGAACTCGCACGCCACCTGTTTCGGTCTAGTTTATTTTTTTTATCACTATTTGGACCGTGTTTGTGTTTACTAGTTTTTCTGCTAGGATACGCCTGTCGGCAGTAGTGTGTTTGTTGACACTTGACGTTTCCATCAAGAAATAGATTATTTATGGAGCCGCCCCGTTCTCGCCTTCCATCTCTTCTACCTTCAAAAACAGTCCACGCGTTCAAATACAGTAACAAAACTCGTTTTTCATATACGATCTCCGGCACGATATTCGCAAACCGTCGTTCTGCAAATAATAACAACGGCACCGCACTTGCCACCTCCTACGCCCTCCTGCATCCTGCAGGCGGCGGTGCGCCGTGCGGTGCTGTACTAAAACGGCCAGCACTGCCTTGTCGTCTGCCGCTGCCGCCGCGCCCTCTCGGGCGGCGGTGACGCGGGAAGGACGCGTTTCTGAACGCTCAGAGACAAACGCACGTCGCAAGCAGAGCAGCTAGCTGACTGACCGACCGGTTGTCGTCGCCGTGCACTGTCAGACCACACGTATTTAGGAGAATTTTTTTTCTGCATATGCTGATCTTTTAAAAAATAAGAATAAAGACAACAAAAAGGGGGAAATAGTGGCAGTATAATGCTGTTGCTTTTGAGATGGCACTATAAAGCAATGTGTATAACTGCAATAAATGTGTTTACGACTTGCAGTATTAAATATTTGTTGGCCACATATAAATACGATAGCCCTATATATTAATGGTAAGCGATTCGAACGAAATCGACGTTTTATTGTACCGGATGGCAGTCTCCAAAATACGGCCATCTCCGTGGGGCATCCTCTTAGCAGCCGCTCACACACATTTGAGTAGTATATAGTTTTCCGCCCACTGACGCCTACGAACTGGGAAAGAGAGAGATAGAATCACCTACGGAGAGCTTAAGAGAAAGAACAGGAGAGAGAAAGAGAGAGAGGGAGAGAGAGCCGACGGCGCTCGTTCGCTCCATTTTCCCACGTGCTCCACTCCGAATGCAAAAGTGTGAGGGGCAGGTCGGCGACCCTGCCCGCCTCCTGCCCGCCCTCCCGCGCCACCAAACGTATCATTGCGGCTCCAGCGACACAATTTGTCGTCTTGCCTCATTCAACCATGCGGAGGGAAAGTCGGTGACCGGCCAAATATCCGCGACGGCTCCGGCTAACCCCCCCCCCC
>NW_026269157.1:0-3395 GCF_000697945.3 Frankliniella occidentalis | reverse complement strand
AGAGAGAGGAGGGAGAGAGGAACGAGAGAGAATAGACAGGTATTGTTGGTGTCGGAAAATAAATGCATTAAAGACTCGGTACACGCCAGAGTGTGTGTCAGTCATATTGGCCAGTTATTTATGAGCGCAGCATCCCGGGTCCAGCCTGTCGGGTCCAGCGACGGGGCCCTCTTGTATCGGGGATGGGGCGAGGGGGGATGGGGAGGTGTATCGCGGGGCGCCATCGCATTCAGATTCGTATTCGAGCCACGGGTCAGTTTGGGACGGTGACTGACGAGGGCCGCGCACGCACATTGTGTGTGTGTGTGTGTGTGTGTGTGTGTGTGTGTGTGATCCATCTGCAATTTTAATCTCGACGTGTGTGCACTTGCTGCTGTGGCACAGCTCATCGTGCTACTCGTGCACTTTTAGGTATCATCCGCAAAAAAAAATATCGTTCGTTATCCTCCAGCTCAGCGCCTGCGAGACTCCGGGTAGGCCAAGGCCACCCCGCGGTACACGCATGCACTCCAGGAGAATATGTTGCCTACCCGTCAGGCGCTATGAGAGCCATAGCACAGGCCGAACTTTGTCAATGTCGGTGAACGGTGGGGTGAATGGCAGACGTACTTTCTGCACAGTCTCGTAGACGCACTGCTCTAAGCTGTCAGGGTGGCGGTGGCGCTGCAGGCGCAGCAGGGCGCGCCGGCCGCAGGCAGCAGTTTTAGTGGCGAAAAGGAGGCGGTGGAGAGCGAGTTCATTCCCGGAATGCCGGCTCTCCGCTCTGTGCTTAGCCTCCTCCTCCTCGCTCCCCACTCTGGACCGGTTCCCTCCTCTCCCGTGACGTCACGCGGATGGTGACACTGGTCGAGGGGTGTGGCATCGAGTGGCCGACAACTCGTGTGCTCCTGCTGTGTCCCATTCTGACAGTACTCCGAGTGTACTCCTGTGTTTACCCAAAATTCGAGTCGTCAAACCCGCGTGGCCCGCACCGCTCTTGCCCCCCTCCCGCGTGCGACTTACCTCACTGGGAAAACGAGAACAAAAAGTGCGGTGAATTTATAGCACCTTTAGTTTGACTTTAGTAGTTGTTTTTTTTTTGTTTTGTTTTTTTTAAGAAACTAAAGCATAAGCACACCCCAGGAAACTGCCTTTGCACCCTACCTTGCACGCGTCTGTTTCCCCAGTGAGGCGCCGCTCTTGTTCCCCTCCCGCGTGTGAGTCTCCGATGCGGTGGGTGCCTTCGACCCGAGGACGCTCCGAACGTTTAGTGTGACGTGTTGCCCATGCATTCTCACATTGATTCGTTTTACATTTACGGGAGAAAAAAAAATCATCGACATTTTTTGCGGTTAGTCTTATAAAATATTAAAAATTGCATTTGCTAAAATATTTTACAAGACTGCACTTTCAAAAGAAATTAGTGCTAGAAAGCTGTAAATTGACGTTAAAAACCTTAACCGTTCTGAAAAAAATCCACTTCAATAAAAATGTAAATTTGCCAAGAAAAAATAATAATAATTTAAGGATGATGTCATTTTTTTTGTTACGGCGAGAGACCGGCCTGCGGCTGTCATAGACATGCACACCTCACTGCGACGTCTCCACTCACACACACACACACACACACACACACACAGCACACTGTTTCACATGGCGCTGCTCAGCTCACTCGCCGGCGCGAGTTATACCGTCGACGGCAGTTAGTGTCCCCGCCAACAGGAAGAGGGGGAAAGCGGGGGGAGGGTGAGGAAGGTGCAACGCAGTCACCACTAATGAAGACACGGTCAGGAGGGGAGGATGTTCGCATAGCGCTGCAGTGGCTGCTGCTGAGGGTGGCCGTGCTGCACTATTCGCAGTTCTGTCTTGCACACACAGCCATATATACCCCAAGCGCTCGGCATTAATTGCACGACGAGCGACACGCCGTGTCGTCCGCCACGCCCAATTACTCGCCACATTATTCGCAGCGCAAAGCTATAGAGGGGCCCTTCCTGGAAGTGAGCAAATGCGGTGGCGGGCTGCTGTGCATAGCTCGCCCGTGTTACTCGTGCCGGCGATCGCCGGGCGTCTCCTTTATTGTGCGGGCTGCAAATGAATGTACTTACTACCACCGCTCGCGTCGAGTATACAGACGGGGCTGTTCGGATAGGAATTTAATAAATTTAAAAAAAAAATTAAGCGAAATTGGGAAAAATATTACTTCAAGGAAAAAATTGGAGCATGAAATTATTGAATAATCCTCCCAAAGTAGTTTACCGGAAATTTACAACTTCTAGGTTCAGAAATGTGAGCTGGGATAGATTTACTTTTACTTCGGGTAACATTGTATTTTTGTCACCCGAAAATACAAAGAAAATGTCCGCGGAAAAGTACCCCTCGCCCGGACACATGCCTTGAGGACTGCCCGGAAACTTCGCACGCGAAAAACGCGTTTGTGGCAAGTATATGGCCCCGGCGAAACGTCTCGGGGAGGTGAATGCGACGCCGTAAAATAGCCGTAGAGAGAAACCAAAATATAATAGAAACCGAACGCGTGGGGGCCGCGTTGTAACGTTGTCAACCCGAATACCTCCGCTGGCCAAGTGGGACGCGCGGCGGGCAGGTCGCCTTGTGTCCCGTTAGCTTTATTTTGGCGAAATCCAGTCGTCGTCGCATCTCTTCCACACTCTTGATCCCTGACCACGCGACGCGACGGGACAGGACGGCCGGTTGCCAAACCGTTACGGGCACTGCGTCTGCCCCGCCGTCCCCCCGCGGTGGCACCCGACCAGAGATCAGCATCCCCCGATATGGCTACTTTTCTCTCGTTTTCTTTCTCTGGGGGGGGTGGGGGGCAGGGTTGCTCCTGGTGCGACAGGTGGACGTCGTTGATGGACACGTAGATTTCAAGCAGCGAAACATGGCGCAAAGCGGCAGAGCGCGTCAAAACATTTAGACTTTTAAAGGTTTGCGCGGTATGTCGAGCTGTTGACTACTTACGCGAATCACATACTTTGGTTCACGGTGTCCAAAAGACTTGGAAAACAATGAACAACATTGTTGCGCACTTTAAAACAAGAGCGTTCAAAACACTGCATAAACTTGTGCGCGCGTCGTCCTGCGGGACGTGCACCGATAAATCCACCCCCCTTCGAAACGGTTGGCACCGCGGCGACCGCGGCGGACAGTCTCGTTGGCGTGGAACAAATGGCAGAGTACGCGAAGTACGCGGCGATGCGCGGGAGACTCGAGCGAAATTACCAGCGCTTCGTGTGACAGGCGGTATTTGTCGAGGTGTCTTTCCCTGTGCGTCCGCCCGGACCACGGGCTAGGCGGGTCGTGCACACATGGTCCGCAACTTTTCTTTAAAGAGTAAAGTAATTTTCTGCTCAAAAGCGTATCTTTTAAAAAGAAAAATTTCATTTCTCCCCAAT
>NW_026269156.1:4186-4675 GCF_000697945.3 Frankliniella occidentalis | reverse complement strand
AGACTGCTTCGTGGGGGTAAAAGAGCCACAGGATCCGCCATCCGCACTTCACTATTCTTTCGCTACGACGACTATAACAGCCAGGCCACTTTCGGCTTCTTTGTGGTGAGTGTGTGTGCTCAGTAGTGAAGGATTGAGGGGTCAATTGGGGGGGGGGAGGAAAGGAGGGAGGTAGTGGACAGTTCGACCACGCGAGGCAGTCTGCATACCACCACTTCGGTCGAGCTGGTCGGGGAGGAGGGCGGCGCAGGCGGCGGGCGGGAAAAATAGCGTGCCGGGAGGCCGCCACCAACCCGTCCATGGAGTGGCGTGGTGCGCGGCCGCGAGGGGGCGCCGCGCCGGGCGCCGTGTAGCGAGGGGAAGCTCGGGGAGGTGGGGGGGGGGGCAGGAAGCCAGTGTGGGAGACCGCGACAGTTCCATGATTAACGGTGTCCCAGCGGGGCAACGAAGGCTGACCATATGCGTCAGGGCCCTCCCCGTCCCTCCCCG
>NW_026269156.1:1817-3376 GCF_000697945.3 Frankliniella occidentalis | reverse complement strand
CCCTTTTGCTGCATCACGTAATCCTTTCCTAGGCTCTTCCGACCTCACCTCCTCCTCCCCCACGGAAGCCCCCGGAACGACAGCCAGAAATAGCAAAGTACGACATCCCGTGGGAACGATATTCCAGATAGCTTAGATTTGACTTACCTCAAACCGAATCGGGACGTGCGTCGTGTGAAGAACGTCGTCAAGGTTAGGTTGAGCAAGTATTCCAGCGTCAGAAGTTTGAGGACGATGCGTTGAGTCCAAGGAGTCCAAGGCGGTCCAGGCAAGTCTTGACCCGAGCAGTGTTGTGGTAAGTTTAGTGACAACACTACACATAGTGACACACATGCTGGTTTTAGTCCGCATCGGAATCACGCGAACATTGCGTTCAGAACGAACTAACGAAGTGGATATTCACCCGCCTGCCTCGCGCGATTGGATTGGATCGGATCGGCAACGCGCGCGCCGACGCCCTAACCTAAAAACTCGACAGGAAGGAAACAGCACGCGGTTGTGGTTTAGCACAGCATAAAAGGACTTACGCACAGTTACGGAGGTAGGATTAACGCAAACACGATTGGCTGGAAAATTGGGGGTGAAAGCTGCACGGAATAAATGAACAAACTAAAATGGTCAAATATCAAACGAACGAGTCGGAAATGGCGCGCGGCGCGGCGCGTCCCCTAGCGGCCGCATTCTGAAACATACCGAACGGAAACGCAGGCACAGCCCGCCGGTGAATTCGAATTCGAGATTCAGACACAGCGAAATTTAATTAATTATTGATATTCAGAATGCATTCAAACAAACCGACTCCTGACTGCTAAGTTCACCTAGAGCTCCTTTCTCTACTCCGACAACACGCACACGTCCAACGGAGGACGAAGGAGAGCGGATAGAACATAAACGTTCACGATTGGTCGAGAGATTCCCGCATCGACGTTACGCCGGTAGTGGGGGTCAAGGCTCGACCACTCAGCAGCCTTTATGTTCTACCCACTCTTGTGCCCGCTCTTCTACCCGCTCTTCTTCCTAACGGTGGAAAGGAAGAAACTCATGGCCATGAGCAGGTAGGTGCTCCGACCTACCAACCTTCTGGGGACGCCTCACAGGGAGTGGGTCAAAAGGAAGAGGGAAAGAGGGGCTGCATCGTCGTGCCGCTTACAGTCGGCGTGCTCGGAGGTCCCGCCGACCCCCCCGCCGCTCCCTGTCTCGGCTCGCGCTCAGTGAGGAGGACCATACCTTACGCCCCCCGCCCGCCGTGCCGGCGCTCTCTGCTAATGGGGAAAGGAGAAGTCCGCCGCGCCCCGCCGGCCCCGGCCCAGTCTCGCGCAACAGCGGCGGAGAAACTTTCTTGACACTCACGTATTCATTGTCACATCTTTCTCGCGCGCCAAGCGTCCAGCCAGAGCCAGAGCTCCTTTCTCGGCGTCTCCACAATTTCTCATACCACTACTCACAGCGGAAGGAGGGTATGCAGCAGGCGGAAACTTGTTCGTTTTGCGGAGCTGGCACGGGCGAGCGCGGGGGAGGGTGTACGGGGAGGGGAAAGATGCACTAGGGCGTAAACTTTT
>NW_026269156.1:0-466 GCF_000697945.3 Frankliniella occidentalis | reverse complement strand
AGGGCACCGGCTACTCAATCCACCGGCCCCTTGACAAAATGCGGGCAGAGACGTTCGCTGTGCGACAAGACTTAAGAGGCAAGAAGACAGAGAGACGTAGAGGACGCTGATGCGCTGCTGGGCTCGCCGCTGAAGGTGCGCACAGCCAAGGCCCAACACAGCAAGGCTAAGAAGAACTGGGAAGGACGGTGCCAACCAGCGCCGGCGCGGCGGTGGCAGACTGCAGCATCTCGAAGCCCTGCAGGAGTTGCAGATACTCGTGTGGCCATTCAGACGGAGACACTGCGGCACCACAGGCAGCAGTTGCAGCAGGAGGAACTTCGGCGGCACCAGAAACGGAGGCGGTCGGTATGACGCTCTGTCCGTGCAAAACTCCTGACGGCACCGGGGGCGTCGCTTTGGCCGGCCCGAACGCGGAGTTGACCTCAGGACGTCGTTGTCCACGGCAGCCATAATCTTCTGGACT
>NW_026269155.1:12143-12456 GCF_000697945.3 Frankliniella occidentalis | reverse complement strand
TGGGCAGTCAAGCAGTCAGCACGACGCTGAGCGTAGGTGCGCTCGGACAGCAACAGCAACTGTTGTTGACAACAGCAGCAGTCAGCACGACGCTAAACGTGGGTGCGCTCCGACAGCAACAGCAACTGTTGTTAACAACAGCAGCAGCAGTCAGCACGACGCTGAGCGTGGGTGCGCGCCGACAACAACTGTTGCTGCTGCTGTTGTTGTCGAAGCGTACTTACGCTCAGTGTCATTCTGACTGCTGTTACTGTCAGGGTGCACCCACACTCGGCGTGTGCTGGCCGCTGCTGTTGCTGTCGGAGCGCACCTA
>NW_026269155.1:7090-7443 GCF_000697945.3 Frankliniella occidentalis | reverse complement strand
ACACGGGGCGTGGCCAGGGATCTACACGTGCGCCCGACGTCACTCGCCAGTTACAGAAAATAATGCTGACGTTGTCCTAACTATTTATTGCACGAAAACCGAAGACACACTGAGACATTACAGAATCAGTAATGTCTGTGGGGTAGCGGTTACGCGTTCACAAGAAAAAGTTTGAAAAACGGGTATTTGCGCCTGTGGTGACGTCACTTAGCTTGCCCGCACTACACGCCTGTAGTGCACAGTAGCCTAGTACACGGACGTTTTGGACTTTTTTTGCCTTTTCCATTTACCGCCTCACCGCTACCCCGCTTACTGATACTGAAAGGTCTCAGTGTGCCCTCGGTTTTCATGCA
>NW_026269155.1:0-536 GCF_000697945.3 Frankliniella occidentalis | reverse complement strand
GCTCTGAATACGGTCTGCAAACTCGCGATATGCAGATCGTGATCGAACTTCGTTTAGGCGCGAGGCAGGGCCGACAAGGCCGTCTGAAACGCGTCTGAATCCATTCACTCTTCAAATAACAAATATCGTCACAGGCGCGGCCGCGGGCGGACTGAGACGGACCTATCGCCAGCGGCGTCTTCTGATTCAGAATCCTTCACTGAATCCACATGGCCAGAGTGAACACGCGAACACTTTACTACAAAAGTGTGGGATTTTCCACACACGAATCGGTTTTTCCCTATACAGTATTTCGTGTGTAGGAAAAAACCTACACATGTGAAGGAAATTTCGCGTCCCTCACGCCTATAGGAGTTTTCCTACACACTTGTGTGGCAAAAATCCGAACTTTTTTTACAGTAAAGGACCACGAACTCACTTGCTTGATTTTTTATCCCGTACTTTGTTACAGGACGCTCGTCATGGTTGTGATACGCGCACACCGGGGTAACACCATAGTCGCATTCCGAAAGAGTATGCGTCTTAACCTGCCTACA
>NW_026269154.1:13545-16339 GCF_000697945.3 Frankliniella occidentalis | reverse complement strand
GCGGCGACGGCAGCCAATGAGAAGGTCTGGATTCAGCGAAGTGACCTACGAATACTGACTCTCGTGACTAAAACTGGGGTAGGCGGATAAAAAGCCACTGAACTTTGTCTCACAGACCGGGTATATTGATTAAATTGTTTGAGAAAAGGTTATTGTGATAACAATGAAGCTGGGAAAATATCTGGTGTATATGTAAACACCGCACTTAAGTTGGAATAGTCACTAAAATAAAAGTGATCAGATTTTCAGTTTTAGATTTTAGGTAGAAAATGGGTTCGACGAGTCACTCTTAAGTTTCCGAATCGAAAGCGCACAATGCTACTGAACGAGTACAAAGAATTCACACCTCTGTGAGCATGTAAATGAGAGCGAGGGAGGTTATGTTGCCCAGTGAGTATAGTTGGTTCACTAAATGTAGACACCATACGAACACAAACGAAAATCGAAACAATCGCTGGGCTCTCTTTGTCAACGCAATAAGCTGTTCGGTTACGCACATTACAAGGGTCAGGTAGCCTGTCTAGGGCTGCTGGAGACGCCCGCGCCTGCCTCGCTGCCTGAGCCTGCCTTGGCCGCCTCCACGCACTCCCCACACTCGCTCTTGGCTGCCCTAGGAAAGGGACGTTCGGGTGGCCCGGACCCGGCTTGCCGCGTCGTTATGACGCGCACAATGGGGCTCCGGGACAGGCTCCAGGCCAATGGTGTCTACATTTAGTGAACCAACTATACGGCCGAGGCGGTCGAGACATGTGATGACGCATGCTTTCCGAGCGCCAACCGTCCAGCGAGCCGCCGGAGAGCCGCGCGCTGTGTGATAGGGTCAGCGGCGCGCGGCAGCCGCAGCGGCGACGGCAGCGGCAGCGGCAGCAGCCAGTGTGATACGGCCTTAAGCGCCCTTCTGCGCCACCTTCTCTCTGTACCTCTCTCTCTCTCCCGCTCCCTCCGCCCTCGCGCCGCTGCCACGCGTGGGCGAGTCTCTCCGACCCCATGGCGCGCGCGCCAACCTCCAGGAGCGTGCCCATGTGGCGGAGCAACTGGAGCGTCGCGCCGCCTGCGCTGCGGAGGAGTGAAGCAGTACGAGTACTACCACCACCGCTACCTTGTGAGACGCCGCGGCGGTGCTTGGAGTGGCGTGGCGTAGCCCGACCACCGCGGCCACCGCGGCGGCGGCAGTATCGCCTGCCAGCCAGCCGCACATGGCGGACAGATGCGGCGTTGAGGCGAGCAGCGAGCGACTATCAAACAGCAGCTCGAGCGGCCCTTATGGTCATGAAGGCGTCATAATGGAACGCCATGAAATGGAGGCGAGTCCGACACGAGGCCGACGACGAGACCGCGCGCCTCTGGCAGGCCAAAGAGGCACAACGCAACAACGTCTCGGTTAATTAGAACAATGAGAGGGGCGAGGGAGCGAGAACATTAAAATGAAATTAATATCCCTTTGTTGAGTGTCGAGGTGTATGTGATCCCCGGATCCCCTCCACGCTCCTGCAGTCCGCAGGTGTGTCCGCCGTCGTCGCGCAGCGTGCGGGCGCAGGTCCGCCGACGGGCTGCGCCCCGTGTCCGGCTGCAGCACTGCGGGCGGATGCCGGTCGACGAGCAAGAAGCAGCTGGAGGTGCTCGTCCCTGCCGTCGGCAGCGTTGGTGCGAGCGGTGAGCGATCTTGTCCCGCGGGCTGGCCGCATGTGCTCGGTGCGGGGCAGTGGGCGGCGGGCGCAGCGGGCACGCGTCCCGGCCGGAAGGGGTACCGGGCAGGTGTGCTGCTTGAGGCAGGGCCGGGTCATTGCTCCCTAAGACTTGGAGGAGGCGAGGCAAGGCCGCCTCGTCCTCGCCCTGCCACGCCCCGCCACGCCCCGCCCGTGACGCTCCGTCAGCTGGACGCTCCTGTGACGTCACGGTGTGTGAAGCCTCCACACCATTCTCCTCCCTCCCCTCCTCTCACCTTCCCGGCGGCAGGGCAGAGCGCGCCTGGACAACCGGTCCACCCCGCTGCACATAACCCTTCGTACTCTTAACTCCCCCTCTTTCTCTTCATCCTCCCGCTCTTTCTATCATTCCTTTTCTCTCTCTCTCCTCACCCTCGCGTATTCCACCCCTTTCCCTTTCAACAATTTTTTTCTATAACGCGTCTAAAGTTGGCAACGCTGCGCCTCGTGCGCCGCCCCCTGCTAGCCTCACCCCGCCCCGCCCCGCGCTCTGTGCACCGTACTTACGGCCATTCTCTCCTTTGGATGTGTTCTGTTCGTCACGTGCTCGTTCTGCTTTAAATGCAGCCACATCGTAAGCGTAATTGGCTCCAGCTCGCCAACTGTGAGGTAAACCTCCGTCCCCGACTCTCGCCACTCCTCTCCATCCCGCACTCGCCAAAACTTTTTTATGCTGTATTTTTTTTATAATGTCATGTACAGAGAGAGCGAGGCGGCGGCCCAACGGAGAGAAAGAAGAAAAACTTTTTCTTTATACAATCGCAAAAATGATGACAGCCTTGCTCGACATTCCGTTTTGACTCAGTCCCTCCTCCCCCCTTCCTTCACCGTGGCCCAAGTTAGCCGCAGTTCTGCGGTCCCATCCCCAGCAGCAGCAGCACGGCGCGCGAAGAGCGGAAATTGTTGCTGCTGCTTCTTCTTCTTCTTGTTGTTCTCCCTCTTCTTTTCCTCCATGTGGAAGGTACTCCGCCGCCGCGCTGGGGAGGACAGGGGCCGGAGTGGCGGAGCGCCTCCTCGTGCACGGACTTGCATTTGCATGCGACTCCACGGCCACTTTTATTGAGAATCACCCCCCGAGCGGGGCGGGG
>NW_026269154.1:9773-11041 GCF_000697945.3 Frankliniella occidentalis | reverse complement strand
GCCGTGCGCGCGTGAACAGCTGTCGTTCAGTTGTTGCGCAACCACCCGCTGCCGGCTGCCGCAGCCGCTGTCTTCCTCCTCCGGGGACGGGGGCGGGGCGGGGGCTGCCGGCCGACATCGCCGTGCGCGCGCGGCTCGGCGGGGCGGTCTAATCGGACATAATACGAGAGAAAAAGACGGCATATTCAGGAATAATGGAGAGGGATTCCCGGTCAGTATCGCTGGGTCGCGCGATCGGCGCGGGACTCGTTTCGGGAAAATTAGACCTACTCAAGTAGTCCATAAGTCCTCATCACTTATTTGGCTCGCACGGCGGCGTGCAGTGCGCTGCCGTGGCAGTCAGCAGCATAAAAGACTTTTGTGGTCAGCAGCGGCAGGGTCTGGTGCTCCGTGCCCTCCTTCATATGTCGCGCAGGATGTGTGGGCCGCACAGTGTGTCCGGCCGGCCCAGCCCGCACCCAGTAGCTACTCCCAGTACGTAGTGCCAGGGCCCAACAGTCGTAAGAGTGTGTTTGCGCCCGGTAGCGAGGCGTGGCGTGGCGTGGCCGCACTCCGCGATAGGCTGCGCCCTGGGCGCCCCCATTACGTCACGCCACAGCTCCTCCGCGCCACGACATTGTTTGTATTGTTTGTCGAAATTAATACGCGCCTTACGTCCTGTGTGGTGGTGGGCTGGGAGGAAAGGGTGTGCGGGGGGGGGGGCGTTATCAAATCAATAACGTGCCTTTCTCTAGGCTTACACAATGCCGGGGCTGGTCCCGCCCGGCTACGCCCCGCCACGCCCCGCCACACCGCGCCGTGAGCAGCGACACGGCCGCACACCGCTCTCCTCTCCTTCCCTTCTCCACCACGATGAAGGATTTCAACTCGAGACTCTCCAAATGACGTCACTGTGACGCGCTGCCAGACAATGCGTGTCAATTGTCAATTCGCTTTCGACTGTCCCTTTATTTCGCCTCGGGGAAGGACCGCGGGCTTGCTTCTTGGGGTCGGACGCGGCAAGGAGGACTAAAGGGGGACTTTTTGCGAGCGCGGGGCGCGCAGGAGTCGGGGGACGCGATGCTACGCGACGCGCGTGCAGGCAGCACAGTCTGGATGGATGCAGCCTGGTGGTGCTGCTGGGGTGCAGCCGACACCGGGACGAAAAAAATGGAAGGGGGCGAGGAGGAAAGGGGGTGAGGTAGGGGGTGAAATCAAAACGAGGGGTTAGCCGGCTGATCCTCCACGCAGGGAAGAGGAGGAGGGGGAGGGGAGGCAGGGTGAGGAGG
>NW_026269154.1:0-8102 GCF_000697945.3 Frankliniella occidentalis | reverse complement strand
CATCACATTTCACAGAAGAGAAATTTGAATAATTGAAAGACTATCTAGTATTAAACTCATATTTACATTTACAAATCAAGAGATATGTAGAGATCACATTGCCAAAATCTTTTGACAAACATTGTTAAAACTAGATCACATTCAAAGTAGCACATGAGATCATTTTTTTTAGGTATAGCTAATTAACTTATTACTGGATACAATTACATGAAGAGACAGAATACATTAACATAAATACACATGCTATTTCAAATGCAATTCTAAATGGAAAGTGAAGGTACTTTCTCGTCGAAAGAATCATGCCATTAACTACCATGATGTAACATTCTGCATGTAAAAGTATTTTAGAAATAACTTACTCAATGTTTCGAATGTACACTCTAACAACTTTTAGACTTAAACATATTTATGTGGAAAATATAAAATCTTACTCTTTTACAAAATCACCGAAGGCGGTATGTTTTTAACAAATTAAAAATTACGTACTTGCATAAAAAGAACAGCAACGCCGGCACTATCATTCTGACAAATTATTTATACAAAGTCTGGGTAAAATACACTGCTTAAAATTCTTTTTTTAAATATCAGCTGAATATGATATCTTACGCTAAAACATATGATTACAACTATTGCTCTGACTCTTTCTTCCACATTAAAAGCCTAATTTTGTACTTTCATTCCAATTATTATTATCAACGGATTGACTTGATAATTTCCTCTGCCTATCGTCAACTTCTTTGACCTTAGTCTTAGCTTAACAGCAGAACACAAAATGTAGCGTTCTTGCACTGAGCAAGCAGCTCAGCTTGTCAAACTGATCCAAATAAGATACATCAGTAGTATTCGTACTCTGCCACATCCATGGCCATGTCTTCCTCGACGCTCTCTGCCTGAGCCTCGGCGAGGTCCTTGTTGACAGGTGACGTCTTCTCCTCGGGGACGTAACCCTGAGCCTGTCTGGCACGGTAGTGGAGCTCCATAACGGAGGGGTTGTCGTCGTCCAAGATGCGCGGTGGAGCAACGTCCCCATCATCCTCGTACTCCTCTTCGTACTCGTCGCCGGCATCCGCACCTAAGTCTTCTCCGTCACCCTCCTCCTCGTCCTCACTGCAAGCAAAATAGACACATGTTAATAATCATTTCCGTCACGGAGGCTCAGTACAAAACGCGTCAGCAAAATAACGGGAAATGAAGTTAACTTACGCCTCGTCGTAGTCCTCGTCGCCCATGTAGTCCTTGTCCTCTTCGTAGTCGTACTCCTCATCCAGGTCGGCGTCGACCTCGGCAGCCAGGGCGCCTATCGAACGCTTGGGTCTCTCGGCAGCCTGAACATCGGTTAAAATGGTTTTGCTTTAGACTCGCCATTCCACAACTGGTGACGCGTTATTCATAAGGGACAAGGGACTCACCTCAGGCTTAACGTGATGCTTGTGTTGCTTGGGCTTCCGGACGTGCTTCTTGGCTGGATTGGTCTTGTCGTCCTGATTGGGCGGATGGGTCTTATTGGTGTCCTGCTTGGGCGGGTGAGTCTTGTTGGCGTCCTGCTTAGCCGGGTGGGCCTTGTTGGCGTGCTTGTGGCCTCGCTTGGAGTGCTTCTTGGTGCGCCGGCGACGGGTGGGTTGGCGGGCCGGCCGACGCGCCGGACGTTTGCTCGACGCCGTGGTGCTGCGGCGCGCGAGGCCGCCCTCGCGGTGCTCCCCGCGCCACTTCTTGAAGTGCGGGTAGCGCGCCGTGTCCCTGCGCGCCCGCGCGGGGCCCGATGCTCCTACGGCCCGGGCCAACTCCTCCACCTCGGGCCAGATGGGGCCGAAGATGTACTTGAGGCGGGTGACGTCCTCGTCGGACAGGTGCCCCATGTGCAGCTGCCTCACCACGAGTGGGGCCATCCGGCGCAACATCTGACCTTCAAAGGTGTCGCCGCCGTAGCGGGGCGTGTTGACGACGGGCTTCGGCGTGGTCGTCAGGCGGACGGTGGCTTGGTAGCTGGACCCGAACCCGACGTCGTTGCTCTCCTCGTCGTCCTCGTCGTCGTCCTCGAGCGGCATGTCCCCGCGCCTCTGGGTCTCCTGCTTGGGCGGGGCGGGAGTCTCCCGCACCAGGGACGCTATCTCCAGCCCCTTGGTGTCGCTGGAGGCCGGCGGCAGGAGCGGCAGCCTCGGCCTGGCCGCGTCCGCGAAGTAGTCGCCGTCGTACTCGTCCGACCTGGTGTCGTAGTCTGGGATATAGCCGTCGGCGGGGGAGCCGCCCAGGGAGGTGCCATCCTCGAAGGCAACGCCGTCATAGTAGTTGAAGTCCTGGACGGGGGCGGACGTTGGGACGGTCTCCTTAGGCACGACCTGGGGGTTCGTTACCACGGTGGCGGCCTGCGGCGAGTAGGCCGCGGTGCTGTCCGTTGAGACTGGGGTGGTAGAGACGAGCTCCTCGGTGACGGTGGGGGACTCCGTCACGATGACGGTGGCCGTGTAGGCGTCGCCTCCAAGCGGAGGCGAAATGTAGTCCAGCCCAGTGCTACCCTCGGTCAGAGGCGTCGAAGGGCCCTCTGTGAAAACGGTCGAAATTGTTTCTTCTGGGCCGGGCTGGGTCGAAAAGGTCGTCCAGAAAGTCTCCGCAGAAGCCACAGTGTACACTTCCGAAGACAAGGTTGACAAGTCGCTCGGCGACGCGGTGGTGTAGTCCGCTACTGTGGATGCGCCTTCCAGGTTGTAAGGCTGCGCTGATGTGAGAGCGGCTGGGGTGGCGGTCTCCGCGGTCAAGGAGGCGGGGAAATCTGTCGCCGTGAAGGCTTCTGTCCAAGTTGTTTCATGGCCGGTGCTGGTCGTGAGCGCCTCAACGGTGTGCGTCGTCTGCTCAACCGGAGCCGTGTAGGGCCCCGCTGTAGTGTAGTCCTGTGACGGGAGCGTCGTCGGGGTGGTGACCTCGATTGGGTCCGAGTGCACCTCGGTCGAAGATGTGGTTGATGGAACTTCTTCTGTAGCAGTCGTAAACCCTACCGCCGAATAGGTCGAGTAGAGCTCTGCCGGGGTGGTAGGGAAGACATCCGTCGACGGGGCAGAGGTGGTCGAAAACGCCTCTGTCGAGGCAGAGGTGGTCGATAGGGCCTCTGTCGTGAAAATCCAGGAAACCTCTGAAGTTGCAGAGGTGGTTGAGAGAGTGAATGAGGCGTCTGAATTGGCGTCCGTTGTGACCGCGTAGGGCACCGCCTCTGCGGTGGTGGTCTCTTGAGACGGTGGGATGGTGGTGTCCATGGCCTCCACGGCTAGTGGACTGAAGGCTTCGGTTGTCGGTTCAGCGGTAGTGCTCTCCGTCACGTCAGGCTTGCCTCTTCGATTAATCTCTATCTCGATTGTATCCAGGATTTCAGTAGTCGCCGCAGTTGGGTCGGCGGTCACAAACGGTGTCAGGTGTGCATGAGTGGTCGAAGTCACATCTGCGTCCTCGGGCGCAGGAGGACCCGTTATCAGTGGCTGCTCGCTTGTCACAGCGGTGATATCTTCATTTACGGGTTGAGCGGTCGTCACAACGGGCTCGTTCGTCACAACGGTGGTGCCTTCATACACGGGTTGAGCCGTTGTCACAACGGGCTCGTTCGTCACAGCGACGGTGTCTTCATACACAGGGGTGGTCGACTGGTACCCAGAACTATCCGTGGTCACAATGGTTTCATACTCGGACACAGGATTAGTCGCCTCAATTGCTTCCGTCACAGTGACAGTTTCTTTATGGAAAAGGTATCCCGTTGTTGTAGAGATGTCACTATTTTCGCTGTTGTCCGAAGCTGGTTGAATCGTGGTCACGCCATGAGTGACAAGGTCCGAAGGAGTCTCGGCATTCGTCACAGAATCAGTGCTCGTCACATGGGCGTGGGCAGACGATTGCTGAGTGGTGGTTTGGGTGACGGCATGCGTCAGGTAGTCCGGGGCCACAGACGACTCGACAGAGTCAAAGACGATGTTGTCGGCTGCAGGGTGTACGAAAACAGTGGTCAGACTCGTCTTCGCCGTCGACGTGACGGTGTAGTCGGTGACGTGGGGGACCGCTGTGGTGGTCTCCACGTAGGGGGCAAAGGTTGAAGTGTCTCCCAGCTGCTCGGACGCAGTCGAAACTACCTCGCTCGTGGTTGGCGAAGTCGGCACAATGGTCGAGTACTGGGTGGTGGCCGCCTCGTCCCTCGTGGAGGTGCTGTCCGTGGACGCGGTGGTCCAGAAGTCCGTCAAGGGGGCGAGCGTCGCGGCGCCGAGGGGGCGCACAGTCAGCTCCGGCTCGGTGCTGGTCTTGGGTTCATTGGTGGTGGCTGTGACGTCCGACCAAGGAGAGAGCGTCGCGGCGGCAGCGGCGGGGCGCGCGATCGGGTCCAACACGGTGCTGGTCTCGGGTGCAAGGGTGGTGGTGGTGACGTCACGTAGCGGGCCTCCTTCTGTATTCCGGTCCGGCGGCGCGCCAGCTGCAGGGCCAGCTGCCGCACCTGTTGCAGCCTCCTCCGCCCCGGCCGGCTGGTCTCCACGCAGTGGGACCACCCCCACTGCGGCGGGGAACGGCGAAGACGGCCACGACGGTCTGAGAAAATAGCAGAGGGGTTGAAATTAGTCGCACTCTTGGGGATGAATTTGAATTGCCCGCTTGCGAACCTCACTGTCGGTTTACTTACGAAGTGGTCGTGATGGTGTTGGGGCGGCCAGAGGTCATGGGGATGCGGCTGGTGGCCGGGCGGCGGATCACCAGGTTGGGGCGTGCGCCGCTCTGCACCGTCTCCACCATGTCGTACAGCGGGGTGCCGCCCGTCACCAGGCGCACCCACTGCGGCGTGGGCGTCAGGGCGGCCGCCGCGGCCTCCGGGCTGGGCGTCGGCGCCGCCGACGCAGGCACCCAGTCGTACCGGGTGGGCCGGCGGCTGGCGACGTGGCTCGAAGACGGCGCCAAGGATATCACGACAAAGTCACTGGCAATGAGAAAATTCAAGGCGTAAGTACGGACGGACAGGGCGCAGGCGGGCAAACATTACAATTCAATTAAAAATTATAACAACATTATTGCAATTATCTTTTTAATTTTATAAAGTTACTCCACTTACTTGTTGGGTCGCCGTTCGTGGACGGGCGTGACGAGCGGCGGGAGCGCCCAGACGGGCGTCGCCCGGGGCGGCGGCAGCTCCCAGACGGGCGGCGTCGCTCGCAGGGGCGCCGAGGAGAGGGGGCGCGAGAACGCTCCCCAGGGCGACGCGGGCGCCGAGATCAGCGAGACGGGGCGTCGCGGCGTCAGCGACGCGTACCACGGCCAGTGCGTTAGACGCAAGACTGAGCCGGGTAGGGACCGCCCGCCGCGGGCTGCGAGGTTACTCGCGGAAAATGCTGCAAAAAAAAACAAAACGGGTAACAATTTTAATTGAACATTGAAAAGCAACCCCTTTTTATTTTCCGAACAACTTTACTGTAACCAAAAGGAATGCGCTGGCCGGGAATCGAACCCGGAACAACTGCTTGGAAGGCAACTATGCTAACCATTACACCACCAGCGCTTCTTAACGGAGCCCTTTCCTAATTGAATGTATTGCTGCTGCTGCTGCTGCTGCTGCTGGTAAGGCAGCTCGGCAAGAAGGTAAGGGGAAAAAGAGATGCGCTGGCCGGGAATCGAACCCGGAACAACTGCTTGGAAGGCAACTATGCTAACCATTACACCACCAGCGCTTCTTGCTGAGTGGGCCATCCCGACTGGACAAGGTCAGACTGCCGTGCCGTTAAACGAGCGCGGAAATCCTCCGCGTTACGAAAATGAATGCGCTGGCCGGGAATCGAACCCGGAACAACTGCTTGGAAGGCAACTATGCTAACCATTACACCACCAGCGCATCTTGTTGGCAGGCACCGTCGCGCCCAGCCAGATGCGGCAGCAGTACCTCCTCCCCCCCTCCTCTTCCCCCCCAGCAGCTGATCGAGTGGAGGGGGAACCCGGGTAACGACCACGAGTGGCGGCGTGGCGTGGCGTAGCACACCCGACGCGCCGCGCCAGCCGCGCCGTGGCGAGGCGCAGCGGAGCTCGCGCCCAATCGGCAGGAAAGCGGGAACATCTTCAAACTTTTCAAAACTAACTTTGCGCTCGCGACCTGGCCGCCGCCGATGCCGCCGACATTAGCGCGGTCTAGTTCGGCGCGCGCGGCTTTCAAATTCGGGAGGCGGGCGGGCGAGGTTGTCGGTTAGCTCCGCTGTCATGACGGAGTGCGAGGAGCAAGTGCGAGGGGAGCGCTGGCGGGGGCCGGAATACTTTGCCGAACTTCCCCCCCTCCCCCTCCCCCAAATCACCAGCAGCTCAAACTTCATCAAGTTTAGCTGATTCTGACAAGCCCCGCGCTATTAAGGACGCGATGGTCGTTTAAATTTCTATGAGTGGCTCGGTGGGCGTTGAGGGGGGGGGGTAATTTCATTAGAGTGAGGTTAGGAGGGTGAGGACCTCCGCTGCTGGCCACCGCTCGGCCGGACCGCCTGGTGCCGCCGCACCCCGCGCACCACAAGAGGGCCCTGGTCGCGCACGTCCTGTGTCTTCTAAAGCGCTCCCGTGACGTGACGTACGCCAAACGAAGTGATGACGGACTAAGATATTCACGGGGAATGCTGTCCCAGTCTGTGCTGCACTAAGCACTAAGCGCGCGGCGGGGCGGGGCTCCCCCGAGACGAAATTCCGTCTTTAATTTTAAGCGCGCTCGGGGCAGGTCGCGCGTTATCGACAGATCTGGCAGCCCCGGCCCCGGCGGCCACACAAGAGGAGGGTACGTGCCTCTCTGTCGCTCGCATTGCGTCGCATGGCGCCGTGTCGCCTCCGGGGACGGATGGGGGCGGAGAGAGGAGGCGGAGACGGAGCACCTTGGGATTACACATTTCCATAACAAATCCCCATCCCCGTTTAGTCACTCCAGCGGCAGAAGCCGTGAGAGGGGACAGCTTTAAAAAGGCCTCGGCTACCCACAAGGGAATGCCCATACCCCCTCCCTGGAAGATTTATTTTCTGTGCCGTGATCTAAAATTCGTAAAGGCGAATTTCCAGGAAAGAGGAAGAGCTGGGGAGAGCAGCAGGGCGCCAGGGAGCGAGCGCGAGGGTCAGTTATTGTTCCAAGAACGGCCGCGGAACTGGTTTCCAGCCAAGCCCCGTCGCTTCCCATCCCGGCCCCGATCCGACAACCTAACGACTTCTTCCGGCCGCAGTGTGAGGGGATGTGAAGGGGGGCAGTAAGCAGCACAGGCGCCGGCGCCTGCCCTGCTGACCAGGTCATGTGGCTTGACCCGGTCACAAGGTCGCGGCGCGAGGTCACCCCACGGGCAGGCCGCGACAGGACATCCCTTCCCTCCTCGCACACAAACAAGGGTGTCAACCGACGGAGCGACGACACAAAACAAAACAACAATAACGTAACATGGATGCGAGTCTCTGCTGAGGCAAGCGACGTACGTAGTACTCGCGAACGATGACAACCCCGAAAACAAAACGGTAAAATAAAATACTCACTTGTAGCAGGGTAGCTGCACGTCGCTCTCAGAAGGAACAGCAAGACGATGGCGTACTTGCAGGACGCCATCATCGCCATCGTCATGTTCTTTTTGTTTTTGTTATTGTATCCGATAACAGCACACACGCACACACATGCACACAGATTCTTCCAATCTGTTGTCGTCAAAGGTCGTCCTTTATCGTTGACATGGCGCCTCACGAAATATCCACACGAGCACTGTCACACAGGGCGGGGACGGGAATGGCAGCAGCACGGCTTTGCCGTGGCTTTGGCACACTGCGCGCGGCCCGAGCAGACTACTCCACTCCACAACAAACACCACAGCCTTCACAAACACAAGTCCGGTCCTGTCCCGCTGCTCTCCGCCACGCTCCGCTCGGCTCCGCTCGCACCTTACGACTGACTCAAACTGCATGCACCGGCAGACCAGAAAACCCCCTTCGCCGAACAGAGAGCGCGCGGCCCGGAGGGCAGCGCTACCGTTTGGTTTTTGGCTTTTCCAGGTCCACGCCGCGTCCGAAGCGAAGCAGCGCCTTTCCCTCTCCCACACACGACGCGGAGCGGCAGGCAGTGAAGGGGATGAGCAGCACGCGAGCACCCCGGAGAC
>NW_026269153.1:7241-7595 GCF_000697945.3 Frankliniella occidentalis | reverse complement strand
TCGTGCGTACAGACAAACAGACACACAGACAGCAGACGCGAAACTTTTTGATCATCAGTGGAGTAATAGGCTTCGCTAATCGCTCAGCCAAAAATACAAAATATTAACCAGCGCAGTTTTTAGATTATATTGTTTGTCAAACAATCTTAAAACTTTACTTTTTCCCATTGTTTTCAACAAATCCACCTCTAGGGCCGAAACAGTGAAAGATACGGCAAATCCGAGGATAGTTACTGATTCAGAATGTGTTGGTTTGGGGGGGTACTCCCTCTGACATTATACGATTGGACGCCTCCTTGTACGTCTTTATGTGCAACGTGGTCATTTTCGCCGTATTTCGTCGAAAAAAGCACT
>NW_026269153.1:6664-7191 GCF_000697945.3 Frankliniella occidentalis | reverse complement strand
CTCAGCGGTCGAAGGCGTCGACTTCACACCAAAAGAATCCGAGGATCCAAGGAACGAGTCCCAGCCCCAGCCGATACAAGCAGCGCAGTGTGTCTCACCAGCATTGTAACACAGATGTACACCCCATAATTTTTAGGGGGACCTCCCCTCTGACCGGGTGCCAATCGGACAGTCCGACAAGAGGTACCGGGCGCCAATCGGACAGTCCGACGGGAGGTCTCGGGCGCCAATCGGACTGTCCGATTCAGACTAAAGTCGGACTGCTCCGTTTAACATCCGAATTTCAAACGTTTCAGAACATAAACGGAGCCATCCGAAACAGTCCGAAACACATAAGTCGGAGTAAAAACGGAGCAAGTCCGCTTCGGATGTCTTTCGGAGCTGTTCGTTTTCACAAGGGCACCTTAACAGGTTTTGGACGTTGTTTTCTGATCTCTTTTTCAATGCGTTTTTTGACCCCAAATGTTTTTGTAGCTCTTTGTTTTCATACAAGGAACAAGTTCCAGTAGGTCATGAAGACCTGCCTA
>NW_026269153.1:0-1234 GCF_000697945.3 Frankliniella occidentalis | reverse complement strand
ATAACAATCAATCTCATTTCACTCCAGGTCCCACCACGAGGAGGTGGGCATAGGTATTTACTGCTTCGAGTGACAGTAAATTTTGAGACCCAACCGTCACTCACATGAGGCGGATTGGCGGATGCCCTTTTGAGCCGGGCCTACCTGCGAGAGTTAGGGGGCCGGTAGTAAATGCCGCCGCGTGCCGCCCCCCAGAGAGGGGATTAGCCCACTGGGCTGGGCCGCCGGGGCGATCCCCTCTGTGTAAATGGACATTTGAGCCGGGTGTTGTTGGTTGCCTATTCGAAATATTGCGGGCGAACATGGGCGGGCGGACATACACGCATGCGGGCGTGCGCTAGCAGACGAGCCGAGCTCGGCAAAGCCGGGACAGCCGGAGGAGCCGGGCCGGCCGAGACGAGCCGCGCTGATCGAGCTGGACCGGGCCGGGCGGAGCCAAGCGGAGCTCACAATCAGCTGGCCAGAGCGGGCGACAGGTGTGACCGGGCGCGACGAGTGTGTTTGTTTCTACTGTATAGTACTTGAACTTGTTAATGGCGACAACTCTGGTAGTTACAAAAACAAGCAAAGGTGGGGATTGTTTGATTGTAGGAGGGTTCAAGTTCAGAAAAGTGCAGCGTGCTGATGACACCAGAATAACCTGGAGGTATGTAAACATTCGATCGCTACCGACTTGTGTGATGTGCGCTGTTGCGGTTACTAGCATCTCTGTTTGCTGCAGGTGTTGTAAAGGGCACTGCCCCGCACAATGCGTCACTGACTTGAAAGTGTCAACGCTCATCAGTGAACGAGGTCAACACTTGCACGCCGCTCTGACTGACCGCCAGCAAGAGAAGGTGGTTGTTGCTGCATCTTGCAAACGTGCCGCAGTGGAGACCTACGACTGCAGGCCGCGGAAAATCATTTGCAAGGGAGTGGTGGGGACGAACCACCTCCTCAAGACGGACACAGTCAATGTAAGTGCGTTATTGTTTTTGCGCTTTTATTTGTTAGTGTTTTTTTGGGGAAGTGGGAGGAGAGGGGGGAGCACCCATGTTTTTGCTTTACCGGAATGCTTTATTCCTTTGTGACGTTATCAGATTGCAAAGAGCATGTAGCGGGCGAAGAGGAAAATTCTTCCCAAATTGCCGCAAAATAGAGAAGAAGCCATCCAACAGATAGGGAATCTTGACATTCAGACCACGAAAGGGGAGCAATTTAGTTTCACAAACGAGGAGGCAGGCATAATTCTTTT
>NW_026269152.1:6305-8099 GCF_000697945.3 Frankliniella occidentalis | reverse complement strand
AGTTCAGCTGTAAGGTAGGAAAAGCCGTTGAGCGGTAAATGTTCAAAATTTTGAACTTTGAACACGATTTGAGCCAATCGGCACGGTGGGATTTTGTGGGAATTTGGGCTGGAGACTCCTTAGACATGCTATAAACGATCCCCAAAGTTTGGTACTGTTCGGAATTTTGTCTAGGTCAGGGGGTTATTTTGCACAATTTGACTGTACTATTGTGCCGCCAGCCGTGGAGGCAACAGGGGCAGTTGGAGAAGCTCGGGTGCAGCAGGAGGGTGCGCAGGGCCGGGGTGGTGTCGGGCCTGATGGCCAGCAGCAGCTCGTCGGCCGCCGTGTCCACGTGCAGGAACCTCAGGGCCGGCAGCAGGGGCAGCGCGCTGACCAGAGGCTGCAGCTGGGGGAAGTGGTGGACCTCGCCAGGAGCGCCCTGTCCACGCTGGTGGACGGCCAGCGCGCGCACCTGCGAGCACCCGGACGCGGCCAGGGCCATGACGAGGCCGACGCCGACGCCGGCGACGCTGTCGATGCCGTCGTCGTACACCAGGCCGACGGCCTGCAGCTGGCTGGCCAAGGCGCCGAGGAGGGTCGCGGCTGCGGGGACGGCCGCCGCCATCTCGGGCATCACGATGAGGGTGAGCGACCGCAGGGACTCGCAGGCCGCCAGGGCCTCCATGCCGGGCAGCAGACCGCAGCGCAGCTTACGCAGCTTGGGCATGCCGGCCAGCAGGGCCACCGTGGTAGCGTCCGGGGTCACGGCGGGGACGCCGAAGACGATCTCCTCGAGGGTGGCGGCGTGCGCTGCCAGCACGGCGTTGAGGAAGGGGCCCGCCGGGGTGAGGCTGAAGGTGAGGCGCCTGAGGGACGGCGCGGACACGACGCTGTGCGCGAACGAGCTGCAGCCCGTCGCCGTGGCGGGGACGCCGTCCGTGTCACCCTCGACCTCGAGCCTCTCCAAGCCCCGCGTCGACGCCGCCGTCCTCAGCAGCATGAAGGCCTTGGTGGCATCGGTAGTCGCAAACTCGAGCTTCAAGCGCGTCAGCCGGCCGAGCGCCTCCTGGTTGCGGACCACGAGGGGCGCGTACGCGGCAGACGCGTCGTCGTCGGCGGGGACCCAGAGCGTCAGCTCGGCCACGGCGCACCTGGTGGTGGTGAACGACAGGCACTTGGTAAGCGCGGTCCTGACGTCGATGTCCATCGCGAGCAGGCACGGCGCCAGGCGCAGCACGGGGCACAGCCAGGACGGCCAGGTGCTGTTGCTGTGCTCGTTGTCGTCGAGCCTGCGGTGGCGCCACGCGGCCGGCTGCAGCGCCAGCCCGCCGAGCCGCTTGCACACGAGCCGGCACGCGAACAGGTCCCCCACGTCCAGGTACCGCATCACCATCAGCAGCAGGTCGTCCGACAGCGTCTCCATCCTGCGGGAGCACGACGACTGTAGTGACGCACAGGACGACGAGATAGCAGTGGACAAGCGAGAAATCGCCTATCCGTTCCGATGATGCGCCTGGACAACACACGCGGTCGACTTGCTTACCTGATTCTGATACGGCGTGGCGGGGGGAGATGGGCGTCGACTGGCCTGTGCGGCTTGCGGCTTCCTGCTCTAGGAACACGAACACGGTGGGGTACTGCTCTGCAGCTCGCAGCTCTGCTCTCCTCAGGCTCAGGTGCCGAATCTCTTCTGACCACCTGCGCTCTGCGCTCTCTGCGCTTGTCCCTTGTCAGCCAGTCCGCCCTCAGCGCTTCGCTTACCGCTGGACATCCCGCGGGGCGGGGCGGGCAGAGGGAAATCCGTAGGGGGGG
>NW_026269152.1:3547-6255 GCF_000697945.3 Frankliniella occidentalis | reverse complement strand
ATTGCTCTCTGCGCTAGGGTCATCGGGGGCCAGCATCAGCGCTACTGTAGACTGACCAGTGTCTGCGCATTGAATTATTAGGCCATATAGAAAAGCTGTAGGGCCTACGCTGAATCGACTCCCTGCAGGTGTGCCCTAAATCGGTGCGATCGGGATCGGATATTTTTGAGTCTGTCTTGTACAAATTGTAATCACCAGTTCTTACTAATTTTCTGACTTTATCTATTGTGCCTTATTCAAAAGATCGAAATAAATCTGATCTAATCTGGGACGGACTCGGTAGGAAAGCATTGGTTTTGCTGAACTGATTTAGCTCATGTAAGAACATTTTATTATTTCATTTTTTGTTGCACATGGTATACATCATCATAGTTAAACAGAGTAGGGGCTTTACATTAGCTTGACTCCAACTCATACCAGCCAAGCCCGTACCACCCCATTAAACAGTTTAGGTCAAGTACTATCTAAACAAAGAAATGTCTAAGAAGTCTAATTCAATTTTATCACCTTAGTACGGATATACTGCAACATATCTAAAGTGTTGCCATACTTTTTGGTACAATAAAGAAAAAGATAAGAAATTAATAATGAAGAGTAGTCTAGAACAGAACCCAACGCCAAGCGGGGTGGAATGTTCTTGGGAAGAAATGAAAACAAATTAAATCTTGTGCTAATGAGAACTGTCTACTTGTTTTTTTATCGCCAGCTTAATCAAAATTTGTGGTACTAGTGAGTGTAACGGCATTTAAGATTCTCTGCAAAACTAAGGACCACAGGGTAACACAACATGGTGGTTCATGAATCAAAACATCAACAACAAGGAAAGTGGACTGAGACACTACAGTATTTGGTGCTATCCTATACAGACATTATGACAGATGACACATTAATATAAGACACTACAATCGGCTTTGAAGCATTGAGAATCCGATTTTTCTTTTATAATCACTACACCAGGGAGCGTCGCTTCGTCCATACCCTACCAGACTTACGCATCAGACTCAGGCTCTGGCTCAGACTCAGGCTCAGGCTCAGACTCAGACTCAGACTCAGGCTCAGACTCAGACGACTCCCTTCGGTCGAGCGCACAACTGTCACGAATGTCTCCAACATCTAGAACGTGCACAAGGAATCCCACTTGTTTCCTTGTGCGAGCTGGGCCAGCGCCGGCGCCGTCTTTGCTGTCGACCGGCTCCTTGCAGCAGCCGAGCGCGCACGCCCCGCAGAGTTCCCCTTCTGCGCAGTAGAAGGGAATGTACTTCCCGTGGATATTCTTCGCTGCCGCCAACAGGATGAATACGTCGAGCGAGGGGTTGGTGGACAACAACGTCTCGAGATCGCTGCGGTGCCACCAGTCGTGGACGCATCGTGCGAAGTTAGAAGGGATCGGTCGAAGGCGGACGGTCCTCAGAGCCGGCGTGGCCTCGGGTCCCATGGCCAGCAGCAGCTCGGCGGCCGCCGTGTCCACGCTCAGCGTCTCCAGGGCCGGCAGCAGCGGCAGCGCGCTGGCCAGCGGCCCCACCTGGGGGAAGTAGGGGTGAGATTTCGTTAGCCACTGCACGAAAATCAGCGATATGGTCAGCGACCTCAGGCGAGAGCGGCCGGACGCGGCCAGGGCCGCGACGAGCCCCACGCCGACGCCGTCGAGGCCGTCCTGGAGGCAGCTCGTGTCGTACAGCAGGGTGACGTTCTCAAGCTGGACGGCCGAGCCGAGGAAGGCCGCGGCCGCGGGGGCGTGCGCCGCCATCTCGGGCGTCACGCAGAGGGTGAGCGTCCGGAGGGACTCGCAGGCCGCCAGCGCCTGCATGCCGGGGAGCATGTGCGTCGTCAGCTGGCGGAGCCTCGGCATGCCGGCCAGCAGGGCCGCGGTGGCGTCCGTGGCCACCCAAGGGTAATACCCGAGGTGGACCTCCTCGAGGGTGGCGGCGTGCGCGGCCAGCATCGAGTCGCAGAAGGGGCCCCTTGGCCGGAGATCGCAACTGAAGCTCTTGAGCGACGCCGCGGACACGGTGCAGTGCTGGAAGGGGCTGCAACCCGTCTTGGTGGTTGGTACACCGTCCGTACGTCCGCGGACCTCGAGCCGCTCCAGGCTGGACGTCGCCGCCACCGTCCTCAGGGCCACGAGTGCCAGAGAGCCATTCACGTACTTCTGCTCGTATGGCACAAACTCCAGCGTCAAGCGAGTCAGCCGGCCGAGCGCCTCCTGGTTGCGGACCGCGAGGGCGGCGAATGCTGCGCGCGCCCTGTCGTCCGCGCGGACAGTCAGTCTGAGCTCTGCCGCAGCGCACCTGGTGCTGGCGAAGGGCACGCACTCGGGGAACTTGGTGCTGAAGTCGACGACCAGCGAGGCCAGGCACGGCGCCAGGCGCAGCACAGGGCACAACCAGCGGCTGCGGTCGCGCTCGTCGCAGCGAAGCTCGCGGTGGCGCCACACTGCCGGCTGCAGCGCCATCCCGCCGAGCCGCTTGCACACGAGCCGACACGAGAAGAGGTCCTCCAGGTCCAGGTGCTGCATCACCATCAGCAGCACGTCGTCACACAGCATCTCCATCCTGCGGGAGCATGACGATTGCGATTGTAGTAATCGATGCACAGTACGAGATACAAGCGGACAAGCAACGAATCGCCGAGGGGTCCTTCACTCAAAACAATCAGTGTACACCCTTTGAAATCGCAAAAAAAAAATCACTCAAAAATAATAAAAAAAT
>NW_026269152.1:0-2821 GCF_000697945.3 Frankliniella occidentalis | reverse complement strand
CCCCCCTCCCCCCCGTGGAGTCAGGTAGCCCGAGTCGACCAAAACAGGCCGTTTTTTGCGCAAGTCACCCAAAATCGCCAGGCTCCGACACAAATTGCCAAAACATCGCCTGGCGATTTCTGCTTTCAAAAAATCGCCAATCGGGATCTCAAATCGCCAGCTTTGGCGACAAATCGCCACATCTGGCAAAGGTAACTGTATATACCTGCGTTGCGCTTGCACTTGTCCGTGAGTCCGAGTAGTACGGAGTACATGGCCCTTCGCCTGCGTACGTCGCCTGCAGGCTGCAGGTCGATTACGAGCAGGATTACGAGCGACTCTTTTGCCTCCCTGCCTGCCGAGGCACTTTGGCACCTCGCTAGCCGTCTTGAAGTAAGGTGGAAGGAGGTAGATGCTGTCGTTCTGCACTCAAATCGGCCCGGCGCCTCGCTCATGTCACGCCACGGTCCCGGTCCCCCGCAGCTTTTGTACGCCCGCCAGTCTCTCAGGGATCATCCATAAAGTAAGTCCAACATTCGCGTTGCGAACCTGCCAAGTTCAGTCAAAGCGAGCTATCATGGCGCCTGATAGGTAGGCAACATCTTGTCTGCAGTGCATGCGTGTACTGCGGGGTGGCCTACCTCGAGTATCGCAGGCGCCGAGCACCCGGACCCGGAAGTTTGCCGAATGAATCGGAGAAAAATGGACGTACTTTCTGGACGATCCCTTACGCGCGCTCTCTCGCGGGACCGTGACGTCACGTGGCCGATTAGCGTCCAGAACGACAGCATCTACCTCCTTCCACCTAACTTCCACCTAACACGGCTAGCGAGGAGGAGCCGAGGTGCCTCGGCAGGCAGTCGCTCGTAAACGTCCTGCTGCAGCGCTTAACTCAGGGCTTACCGGGACGGGCGGGGCGGGCACCCGCGTCGGGTGTGTAGGGGGAACCCCGGACATGGTGGTGGCTTCTGGTCTGGGGGGCGGGGTCGTGAGGACCTGCAGGACCCCATCCCATCATGGGGGAACCCAACCCGACCCGGGCCGCCTCCGCTTGTACCGGGGGATCCCGAAGGGGCCCTTTGCCGATCCTGACCCTCGCCGCATCCCGCTGCTGCTATACCCTCGCTTCTCCACACCGAGCGTGTCCGAGGAGCACGACGCACACACCCTCACGGTTGAGTTGCATTCGCGATGCATTTGCATTCGCCAGCACCGTGGTCGCCAGCCAGTGTCGTGTCGATCGTCTGAGTCAGGCGTCCGCGTCCGCGTCCGCAGGAGCCAGTAGTGCGCACAGCGGTCAGCTGCTCGTGTGCCGAGGTGCGAGGCCGTCTCGCTCAACGCGTTGCTCCCGTCGCCGTGCTCGCCGCCCGCGAGGACCCCCGGGGCGCCACCACTTCCACGGACGTGAACGACGGCGAGCTCGTCCCCGAGAGGAGTGCCAGGTACGCACGTCTGCAGCCGAACGGAGGACGCCGATACGTCGGAGCACTGCGTTGCAGATTTATTCATTCCTGTCTTCTTTTCACCAGAGACTAAGGAGTACGAGGACAAACCGCAGCCGCCACGATGGAGCGCGCCGGAGACAAGGCATTCGAGTGTGAAGTGTGCGGCAAGGCGTTCCCGGGCCGAGCCAAGCTGAGCATTCACCTCCGAACACACACGGGAGAGAAGCCCTTCGAGTGTGAAGAGTGCGGCAAGAAATTCGCGCAGAACGGTGACCTTCAGACTCACCAGCGGAGGCACGCGGGCGAGAAGCCCTTCGAGTGTACGTTATGCGACAAGAAGTTCGCGGCGGGTGGTGATCTGCACTCGCATGTGCTGGTGCACACGGGAGAAAAGCCACACGAGTGCACGGTGTGTGAAAAGAAGTTTGCACGGAGTGATACACTGCAAACACACCTGCTATCCCACACAGGAGAGAAGCCTTATGAGTGTACGTTCTGCGGCAAGAGGTTCTCGACGAGTGCTAACCTACACATCATAGAACTCACACGGAAGAGAAGCCCTTCGAATGCACAGTCTGTGGTAAGAAATTAGCAACCGATGCCAGTCTTCGAATTCATCTTCGTACCCACACCGGAGAGAAGCCATATGCGTGTTCCTTGTGCGGAAAGAAATTCTCGCGAAGTGAACATCTGAAAGTGCATTTTCAAACTCACACTGGAGAGAAGCCTTTCGAATGCACGGTCTGCGACAAGAAATTTGCGACCTCTAGCGATCTTCGAGCTCATCTTCGTACCCACACTGGGGAGAAGCCGTACGAGTGTGTAGTGTGCAGCAAGAAATTTACTCAAAGCAGTAATTTGCGCAAACATCAGCAAACCCACACGGAAGGAGAAGCGTTGAGTGCCCTGAGTGCCACAAGAAGTTTGGGGATGCTGGCAAGTTAACTGTTCACCTCCGCACGCACACCGAAAAGAAGCCCTTCCAGTGCACCGTGTGCCGCAAGAAGTTTGGACTTAACGGTGGGCCGGATCTGCATATCTCCGCACAGACGCGGGAGAGGTGCTGTCTGTCCAGCTCACCGATATTCGCACAGTTATTCGTACACGCAATTTTGACATATTTTTTTTTTGCACTGCAATGTTTATTGTACGATTAAATTGTATATTTTACATGACTAAACTTGTACTTCAACGTTTTCTGCATAGAGTGATGCACTTCTGGACCGCGGCAGTCACCCTACCGTACACTGTTCATTCGCGGAAAATTTTGAATTGAAATACGATTATTAGTTTGCGTATTATCGGAATTCTTCGCAAATTTATTCGCTAATAAGCGTTCTTCAATTACTTTTTTTTCCAATCTGTTGCCAATGCGAATGGACGAATACGGGTGGGGG
>NW_026269151.1:8835-9287 GCF_000697945.3 Frankliniella occidentalis | reverse complement strand
TGTATTGTATCGCACTCAAGTTGACATCGTAGAGCGTCCCTTGCCTACATTTTTGCCGAAAACCGCATTCGTGTACGTCGTTTCGTTCGCCCACTACAGAGCACGACGCTTTGTCTATAGAGCGAGTAGTTGAAGAGGCGGCCCGATGGCATCGTCTCCAAGAAGTCAGCGTAGCTCAGTTGTTTCGAGCGTCGGTAAGGAAAGGACAAGCCCGAAGAGCAGGGTTTCGAATACTCGTCTACTCTTCTTTTTCTCGGGCCTCCCTTTAGTGCGAGTCCGAAACGAGTCCGATATCGCACCAGAACAGAGCATCGGACATGTTCCGAAAAGTAGCTTATTTTACGTCTTTTCGGGCTTGTCCGAAAGTCGGATTCCGGACTGAGTCCGATGAGGGACATATTCCGGAACCTCCATTTCTAAACGGGGGGCCTTCCGGCCCCAAACTTTGATAT
>NW_026269151.1:3260-3775 GCF_000697945.3 Frankliniella occidentalis | reverse complement strand
GTGAAAAAGTGCTGCAAGGTTTGACATATTTCACATCAGCTTATTCAGTTGAACATACTATTGCAATGTGCCCTGAAAATGGTCTTCAATTATGGTTTCTCAGTGGAATGTGATATCTGTGGAAGAAATACCGTGGTGAAACAATTTCTCTCTGTTGAGCTAACGGAAGAACTGACTGGTGATATTGTGACAGATCTGAACTCTTTGTTTTTTGGGGAGGAGACAGATCTTTGCCGACGATGCTCTAAAGTGCAAGGTGCTTCTATATTACGTGTTGAGGTAACCAGATCCCCAAACACCTTAATTATTCACAGCAGTGTGTAAGTGGTTCTATGTGTCTTTCCTCCTTTTTATCTAAATTTTGGAGAGTTCTGTATTTACCCATAAATGTGTGGAGCCATTCATATGCATGTTATTTTTGCAGTGCCAGTCCACAGTTCAAATTTCAAGGTTGTTTTGCAATGAAAGAAATTGAGTATGAATTTATGGGTTGCATAGTGGATGACTCCAAAGCA
>NW_026269151.1:0-410 GCF_000697945.3 Frankliniella occidentalis | reverse complement strand
CGAATAAATTTTCCCTTCTAACCGGCCGTCTCCGAATGATTTTCCCTTCTATTGAGCACGCCTTACTATTCAACATCCTGACCTAGAGGCGAACAAGAGGAGCTCTGGAACGATGTTGAGCGGGTCAGTGCGCGCCGACAACAACAGCAGCAGCAGCAGTCAGCACGACGCTGAGCGTGGGTGCGCTCCGACAGCAACTGTTGTTGACAACACCAGCAGCAATCAGCACGACGCTGAGCGTGGGTGCACGCCGACAAGAACTGTTGCTGCTGCTGTTGTTGTCGAAGCGCACTTACGCTCAGTGTCATTCTGACTGCCCGTACAGAAAAATGTGGCTTTACGATGGTCTCAGGATGGCTACGCAAGAGCCATCCCGGAGACAGACAGAAAACTGCCTGTAGCCATTGCTG
>NW_026269150.1:7412-8600 GCF_000697945.3 Frankliniella occidentalis | reverse complement strand
CGCCCCGCCCTGTGAACCCCGCGAGCCGTGTGATGGACCCGCGCGCACTGTCTTACCATTGCTTACCGACCGCTGCTGCTGCCCCGCGGCGCCGCTTTATGGACTTCCGCGGGATCAGTATGGGCGAAATGCGCCGCGGCGGGTTAGGTTCGGACGGGTGCGGCGGGCGTGGCTTACGGCGGCGTGGTGGGGCGTGTCACAACCGACGCTTAGTGTGGATAGTTCTCACGCGTCTGTGCCGCCATTGTGTTTACCCCCAGGTGCCGTTCTTGCTCTCTCTCTATCTCTCTCCCCCTTCCTCCACTGTCTCGCTCGCCCCCGATATCGGTTTTGGTTCGGCGCGGAGCTCGTCGGACTGTATGGTCCTCGCTCGACTCGGCGGCCCTTGCCTCGGCTCTTTACGGCATTCACGTGTTGGTCATGCGCGCGCCGTTCAGTAACTGTCTCGCGCAATGGCGTCGCCGTGAGAGAGAGACAATGCCCCCTCGCTCCGTCTCGCTCGCGCTCCCGCCCGCATCGGCTTCCTTCTCTCTCGCACAATCGCTGTCGGCGCAGGGCCTGCCTGCCTGACTAGCAGGAGGAGGCCACTGGGTCTCTTGCCTGCGCGCTGTGCAGTTGTCGGGACAGGAGGCCGGCGGCGTGGCGGAGGCAACGTTGCCTTTCCCGTTCGTCACTGGAATTCCCATCCCGCTCGCCCTCCTCGAACCCTTTTAGGGAGCAGGCCTGGCCTGGACTTCCTTGTATGCGTTTGTCTTCAACTCTGCTCGGCCCTCCTCCGGCGGGCGCCGTGTAGGTAGGCCGCCGTCTGTCCTGCAGCACACGGGTGTGGTTGGGTTGCCTACCTGGTCGGGCGCCTTGTGGGTAGGCCGCCGTCTGTCCTGCAGCTCGCGGGTGTGATCGGGTTGCCTACCTGGCCGGGCGCCTTGTGGGTAGGTCGCCGTCTGTCTTGCAGCGCGCGGGGGTGGTCAGGTTGCCTGGCCCGGCTGGCGCCCGCCGCCCCGCCTGGCCGTCCCGATCGGATCTCGCGCCCCCGCGCACCCTTTTGAGGAGCTCCAGCTGCGTGGGTCGTCGCCCACGGTCCGTACGGTCCGTGCAGAGCCCACCCCAAGCCCGCCCTGACCTTTTCCCTCCCTCGCGCGCGGGCGGGGGGAGCGTTTCGTTGGAATGGCCGGGGCGTGGCGCTGGGCG
>NW_026269150.1:3499-4866 GCF_000697945.3 Frankliniella occidentalis | reverse complement strand
CTCCCCTCCCCGGGCCTCCTGCTGGAGGGCAGCCCTCCTCTGCTCGCTCTGACATTTCTCTGACATTATGTTCGGCCCCGGGTGGCGCGCGGGGAATGGGGGGAGGGGCAGTGTAACCTCCCACCGCCTCGGGCGATGCAGCGGACGCCGCGCAACGCTGCTGAAACTTACCGCGCGGCGCGTGCGCGTTTGGTTATTGTGGCATCAAAACAAGCCGATATCACTTCTGGTATATGTGTGCGTAGTTGTAGCAAATGTAGCGAAAAAAATATTCTCACGTGTTTCTACACGTTTCTCAAAAAGCGAAAAATGACGTGATAAAGATGGTGATGTGGGGTGTCGCGGGTAGTGATGTGATGTGCGGCGCTTTTAATTGGCCGCGTCGTGCGTCGTCGTGAGCCGCTTCGGGCGCTTTGGTGGTGCAGCGTAGAGGCAATGTCGAAACAGCGCGACACACTTAGGCCCTTTGGTGAACGCCACGACGCGAGGCGCAACCACCACCACCACCAGCAGCAGCAGCCGTTTTCCTTTGCTCCGCCTGTTGTATGCCTTACACGACGCGCGGCCGTCTTGTGCATGTGCAGCGACACGTGCATCAGCAGCTCGCTAAAGCAGCGGCACCAGCAGTAGCGGCAGTGGCAGCAGCAGCAGGCTAAAGAGGCAGCAGCCGAGAGGAGGAGAATCGGTGTCACTTCATCACTTTGCGAAGCGTGGCGATGCCTAATGCGTCCTTAATTGGTCAGGGCGTCCATCGTCATGGGGCCGTCTGTCTGCGCTGTTCTGCTGCTGCTGCTGCTGCTTCTTCTTCTTCTTCTTCTTCTTCTTCTTCTGCCGCTGCTGCCCGTCTTTGACAGGCTGCCAGGCGGCCCGAGTGAGTGCGCGCTTATCAGATGCGTGTCACAGTGCTGCGGCCGCCGGCCTCATACTCGAGTAGCAGCCGGGGCCGGGCGGCTCGCGAAGCGGTTTTGGCGCGGCCCGGGGCGGGCGGCGGGCGGCCCCGTCCCACCGCCGTGCCGTCCTGACCGGCTCAAACACAGTGGCGGGGACTGTGTTTGCGGCGCCCATCAGAGATACGGGGACGGCTCGCATTGCTGACCGGCTGCAATAACCCCAACCCCGCCTCCTCCTCCTCACACAGCTTCCTGCTGCTGCTGCATGTGCGCCTCCCGCGTCCCGTCCTCTTCCTTGAAACTCCCGTCGCTGCCGCGTCGTAGCCCGCGTGACCACCTGTCTCACATCCCCTTTAGATGATGGTGATGAGGAGGAGGATGATGATTATGATCGTGATCACGGGCGACGCCGCCGCGACGGTCTCGCTGCTCGGGGTGGTCGCGCCCATTTGTGAGGCGGCCACGACCCCCCCCCCC
>NW_026269150.1:0-3086 GCF_000697945.3 Frankliniella occidentalis | reverse complement strand
TTTTAATTTTGCGTGTGTACAGTGGTGTACATCATGCTTGATGCTTGTCGTTTCTACAAAAATTAATAATTTTGTATACAATCTTTGTTTCTATTTTATTTATTTTTTCTGAGCAAACAGTTTTTGTTTGGACTGGGGATGTGGAAAGTACAGAATTACCGCACACTTCCTGAGTGTGTGGTGACCACGCACACCTATGAGTTGTACGACCTCCGTCCCTCCCCCTTCCGCGCCCAGGAGGAGGGACTCGCCACCGCGCGCCTATTTGGCAGGTTGTTTGGTCTGGGCGCGGACGCGCTGGCTGCGCCGCTGCGCTGCAGCGGTTCTCTCTGCTGCGTTATGACGCGCATAAGGGACAGACGTTCCTTGTTTTATTTTTAGTTGTGTGTGTGTGAGTGTGTGTGAGATCGTGAATGTGTGTGTTTGTGCGCGCTACTGTCCGTGTGCATGCGTGAGTCCGCAGCGTGATGCACGCCCGCCGCGCACGGGTGCAAGCCCCGCCCCGCCCGCCAAACCACACGCCACGCCCGCGGCACGGCGGCACGGCGGCACGCGCTAAGTCGTTTAGCGAATGTTGGCGAGACCTCTAATGCTTGCACTCCTTCCGCTAGCAGCAGCAGCATTCGGCGTTCGGTAGTGAGAAGAGGGGGGGGGAGGCTTGTGGAGGTAAGTCCCCCACCCTCACCCCTCGCCCGCGTCAACGCTTTGCCGTGGCCCGACCCGCCCGACGGTGAGAGACTCACCCATTCGTAGAAGAGCTAAGCGCGCGCAGAGTCTCGTCGACGACGACGGGGAGATACGACGAGAATTTATTTGACGTTCGAAACAGACAACAACAGCAGCAGCGCGTAGTGGCGGTGGCTGTGTGGCGCGATTACTTTCTAGCGATACGCTGTGCAGCAGCGCGGTGCAGAATTTGTAAGGCGGGGGGCACCTGCTCTGGGACCTTTTGTGACCCGCCGCACCCCGCTCCACCTCACCAGCCTCACCCCGCCTCACCTCGCCCCGCCCCGCCAGACTAAACGGGACGTTGTCTGTTTGTCTAGAGAGCGCAATTGCAGAGGGATCGACGTTTGCGTACGGGATGCAGGCAGAAGCAGCAGCAGACTCCTTGGGGATTATGGGGTGTGATTCTTGCCGTTGGGATACGGAGGAGGTGAGGTGGAGGAGGGTCTTATAGGAGGCGAGTATGGAGGCGTAGGCACACACCACTGCTCCGAGATGAAGCCGTCTCTGTGGGGGTCGAGTGGAGTGGCAAGACTGGCCTGCTTGCCGGCCGGTGCGCCGGGCGCCGGGTGGGTCGGGCCGGCCCGCCACGCCGCGGTACTCGACTGACTTGGCCTGCGGCGAGTGTGTGGCGCGCTGCCCCTCCCACCTCGCAGCAGTCTCGCTTTGAACCGCTTACTCGAGGCGTGTTTGTGTTTACCATGAGAACTCGCCGTTACTAGACGGACCAGTATTTTAAACGCTGCTCGCGGTGCTCCCGCCGTCGCCGCAACGCCGCGCCCCGCCGAGTCAGACTCTCCTCAGCCGCGCAAAATAATGAGCATGTGTGTCCGTTCTTCGCCGCCGTCTTTTGCCGTATGCTAAGTTTGTTGTAAGTGTTTAGGGGTCGTTTCAATACTACGTGACTTTGGGGGGCGGGGGTGCAAAATAATATGGTGTATTAAAAGGATCAGGACCATTGGTACAAATATCATGGGGTCTCTATATGGACTCCAATAATGTTCCTGATCCTCTTAGGACCCCATGATATTTGTACTCCCCGTCGCCCCCGTTAGCAGTTCAAATTTGCGCGCAGTCACCCCGCTTTTTGCTCGACGTTTCGCCCCGGCCGCCGTGTCGTTATTTGCAGGGCCGAGGAGCGGGCGAGAGAGAAGGGGGTTACTTTTTGTAAGTGTGCGCCTCTCTGCAGTTAGGGAGGCGGAGGAGGCGGAGGAGGACGGACTTCAGGATGTGACGCGGCTCGGCCTGCCATGCCAAGCCCCGCCGCCGAGCGCCTTGCCGGCCCAATCCAATTTGTATTTGTGCAAGGCCACGAGCAAAGAGGAAGGAGGGGAGAGGAAGGAGGGGGGGGGCAGGACGACAGGCACGGTGACGGTGACGACGTGAGCCGAGGAGGCAGCCGGACGAATAACGCCTTAGTGGGGCGAATCACGGGGCAGGAATTGGTGTTGCGAACTGTGCGCTGCGCGGCGCGCTGCCGCTGCCCGTGTGTCCGACCGGGTGGGGCGGGGAGCACCGCGTCGTCGTTCCCGGTCTTGGCGCGTGTCCGTCGTTCTAGTGCGCGGTGCTCTGCTCTGCTTCTTGGTCGGTACGGTCCGCGTCGCGCTCGCGGCTCGCCCAGCAGCGGGGAGAGCCCCTGGCGGGTTAGGCTCGCCCGTTGCGCAGGGGTGCAACAGGGCTGCCTACCTCGCCGGCTGTCGTCGACGCGGCGAGGAGAAGAACCACCACCAACCACCACCGCCATGTATTGCCGGCGACTGGAGCTGGAGAGAAGTTGGAGGAAGGGGTACTAGAGTGAGTGACTGAGTGAAGGAGTGAGTGAGTACGTCGTGAGCTAGTGTAGGAGTGAACGGTTGAGTGAAAGAGTAAAAGAGTGAGTGAGTGAGCGAGCGAGTGACGATGTCGGACGACATATGTAGTTCTACCGAGTCGCTCGGTGCGTCTGGAGTGCGTGTAGTAGACTTTAGCCCGGCTGTGACACACGCTCTCATACGCAGCTGCACGCGTACGTGTCGTGGGGCCTGTGTGTGTGACCCTCGCACCTTTGCGGTGACGCTGTTCTTCGCCGTCGCGGGGAAGCCCGCTAGAAGGGTGGAGGGGAGAGGGTTTTGTTACATTTCCTCGAATCCTCCCCGCTGTTCTGTGCCTTCCCCACAACTTTAGTTTGTGGTGGTGTTTTTCGCGCGTGGCGAGTTTGCCTGCTTCTTGTCTTGCGAGAGTGACAAGGACGCTGCTGACCTGTCTCTTGTTTGTTTTGTTTTTGTTGTCGCGATGACTGACAGCTGTGATTTTTTTTTTGTGTTCGCAGGGTGCAGGCGCCCCAGGTGGCCCGGCGGCAGGGCAAGGGGCTGTCCCGGGGG
>NW_026269149.1:10562-11011 GCF_000697945.3 Frankliniella occidentalis | reverse complement strand
ACGCACGACGAAGTATCGGGGAAGGGACCTGTCTGGATTGTCAAATCGAAGAAAAACAGCTACAAGGTATCCCGGACGCCCTTCTCGTACTGCTGCTGCACAGCCCGATGCAGCAAGTGTGGAAATCTGTGCGGGCACATGTTTGCTTGCTCATGTCCTGACACGAACAGCTTGTGCAAACATATCCATGCGATATTCCGCATAAATACACGCACCAGTAAGTATCTTACTTAATTAAATTACTCAGTACGTAGGCACATGCCCAAGCTTACGGTGGTCATTCCCTTGCAGGACCTTGTCGAGACGCCCCCTCGCCTCGCAGGGCGACGATGTGGCCAGGAAGAGAATGCGCGTCGAGCAGCCATACCATCAGGCTGCTAGCGTGCCAAATGGCAAGCGGACTCTGCTAAATTTAGATGACAATACAATCAGTAAGTACCTTGATTAAG
>NW_026269149.1:5345-5747 GCF_000697945.3 Frankliniella occidentalis | reverse complement strand
GAGGCTCGCTGGAGCCCGGCGGGCTCCGGAGGGTTCGCAACTCCCTGCCTCTGTGAGGCCAGATGTTAGGCTGGCCGACGGAGCCGCCCAGTGCCCACCCAATCACAGCGCAGAGTGCGGGGCCCCGAGTTGACGCCTCTCTTCCTCTGAGTCTCTCTAGGCCGAGAGGGGGCGCCGACATGCAGGATGGGGGCGCCCTCCGGGGGAAGGGGGCGCCGACATCAGGGTTAGGGGCGCCCTACCCACCGGCAGGAAGGGGGCGCCGTGAGGAGGTCTGGGGCGAGGGGTAAGTAACTCGTGGAAATGCGTGTACACTTTCCCTGGAAATGGATTGGAAATGGATGAAAATGGGTGATGATGGGTGGAAATAGACGAAAATAGACGAAAATGGACGGAAATGGA
>NW_026269149.1:0-407 GCF_000697945.3 Frankliniella occidentalis | reverse complement strand
GGTTCTAGCCTCATATGAAAACACCGATGAGGAAATTGATAAATGTGTCCAGATTGCTCAGGAAGAGACAGGACTTTCTCTGCCTCCTTTCTCAAAGACCATAAACTATTAATTTATGTATGTATTTACTTTGTCCTTATAAGCACCTTTTGTGGTGAATACTTCTTAGTCATATTGTATGCCATGTTTGCTGTGTATGCGAAGTTCAACACAGACAAAATATTATTCGTACCAAGAGTGTGTTTGTGGAGGTAGGTTTCTCTCTGCTTGCAGTTTTTTAAAAGGCTTTGTACAGAATTATATGTAGGGCTATGTGTCCCAGGAATGAGTTGCATTTTTCATATAGAAATATTAGCCATTACATAGGATCACATATTAAAATATCTCATTTTAGGGAGCGGCATGGG
>NW_026269148.1:5860-6212 GCF_000697945.3 Frankliniella occidentalis | reverse complement strand
GGCAGGGCTTAACGGGGTCAGGGGCTCGCGGGCGGGGGACCAAAGACCCAGGCCGCCCAGGACCGCGACAACGCCTCTAGGCTCAGGCAGGATGCCCTGGGCTTACATGACAACCACAAAGTGTGCGAGACCGAGTCCGCGGGGCTCCGCGTCGCATGCGTAAGGCTTGCCCTGGGGAGCGGGCGCGGGGTTAGCGCCGGGCATAACCTGAGTGGGCGCACGAAGCACACCCCACCACCACGGCCTGGTCGCACTCACCTTGAACTTATTCCATAGAGCGGTGTCGTCGACTTAATCCGTAGCTAGGGTTCTGCACGCCCGGCCCGGCCCAGCGAGGGGCCTCCGACACTGT
>NW_026269148.1:2285-4662 GCF_000697945.3 Frankliniella occidentalis | reverse complement strand
GATCTCGCTCGCCGGTGTTGGGGGTGCGAAGCGAGCGAACAGGTCGAAGGTGTGACTGACCATGTTGCCAAATCGTACAACAGTGCAAGATTTTCGTGACCAGATTTTCGGACACTTTGCTGATATCCCTTCAGCGGCTACAAAATCAACCGAAACATTCCGCTGTAGTGTTTATGTTGATATCTGTGTAAGATTTATCTTTCTAAGTTGGTAGCCCTGCTTGAATTCCCCGCTATAATTGTTATTCTTGTTGTTCTTGATATTGTTTACTTGTCAAGTGGAGTTCAGTCTAAAAGTCAGTCATCGTGGAATCTCTGTAGTCGTTGTATCGTTGTCAGTTGAAGTAAGAATAAACTGTCGTTGTTGAAGTCGAACCTCGTGTGATCTCTGGACAAGTCCCACACCTAATCTACAGGTTCGTGGGCCCAGAATAATCGCATACACTGCTGATCAACGTGAACTATGGCGGAGTCGTCTGCATCAGAGGAACTCCTCCAAGTCCTGAGGGGCGTGTCAAACGTGCTAACGCAAGATAATTACGACACGTGGGCCCTGAAGGCAGAAGCTGACTTGATAGAAGCCGAAGTATGGGAAGCCGTCGACCCAGGCTGGGAGGCTGTCGCAGTACTGACGGCCGACCAGACCAAGATGAACCAGAAGGCACGTGCGTACATCATCAAGCACGTAAGTGAAGATATGTTGAACGACATAAAGAATTGTGTGCGTGCGAAGGACATGTGGGCTGCTCTTTCTCGGATTCATGGAAGAATTACACTGTTGCATATTGCCATGCTTATCAAGCAGCTTGGCCGTTTTGAGAAGACTCCTGAAATGAGCATGTCTCAGTACATAAGAAAAGTTCAAGACTTCTGTGCTAAGTTGGCTAAAGGTGGTGTTGTGTTCTCAGACCATATGACTTCGGTGTTCCTTATCTCTTGTTTGCCACTCGACAAGTACGGTGCCTTAGTCCGGTCTATGCGAGTCTCTAACAACCTGAATATCCTTGATGTGAAGAACAAACTAATCGTTGAAGAAAGGTCTATGAACCTTGAACCTACTGCTGAACAAGAACCTGCCGGTGCCCTGTTTTCTGGAAAGGTGACAACAACTCAGAACTCTTCAAAACCCCCAAACCCTTCAACCTCTTACCAAAACCTCAACCAAAACCAAAACCCAAACTACCAAGGAAGAGGTAGAGCAAGAGGGCGAGGACGTTTTAGGGGAGGACGTGGAGGCAATTACATTGGCAGAGGAGGCGCTCAGAATTATCAGCAAAATTTCAACAATAAGAAACCACCGCAGACCAATGATGTGAAGTGCTACAAATGCGGAGAATGGGGACACTTTTCATTTGATTGTGGAGGTGCTGAAGCATATCGCAGCAAAGTAGCAGCACTGTCTACATCAACCAGCGGTCCCTCAACATCATCAGGATCAGGAAGTAGCAGCAAGCCTACAACACAGCACATGTCATGCATATCAGCTGCTGGACTTCTATCTGGCAAGATCAACAAAGAAGTTTGGTACCTAGACTCCGGTGCATCTGATCCAATGACGCCTGATCGAGCAAAATTCACAGAGTTCCAGCCAGCAAACGGAACTGTCAAGATTGGAAAGGGAATTCTTCAAGTCAGAGGGAAAGGAAAGGTCGACCTGAAGCTGACAGAGAAATGTGGCGGATGGTCAATGACACTTTCTGAAGTATTATTTGTCCCAGAACTCGAAATGAACCTTGTGTCAGTCAAGCGACTAGCTTCAAAAGGTGTGCACACACTGTGCAAGGAAGATCAAGCCATTGGAATCAGAACATCTGACAATGTCGTGGCTTTCACAGCCATGGTACTGGATGGAGTATACGCGCTAGAAGCAGAACCAGATGTAGCGGCTTCGGCTGCTTGGTGTCAAGATAATCCTTCAAGTTTGGTGCAAATTGAGGCGAAGGCTCTCAAAGTCGCTGGTCCCTGGCATGAACGCTTGGGCCATCTCCACGAAGCAGCAATCAAGAAACTACCTGGTGTTGAATGCCCTGAACTGAAATCACCTTGTGATGTTTGTGTTGTTGGAAAAATGACCAAGGTGAGCTTCATCAGAACCACTATTAATCTCTTGCTTAAATTGTGGGTAGCCATGAGTTGGAGCAGAAATGACATTAGAGTGAATTACGTTGCAGATTGGCTTTCCCTCAGCCAGTTCTAGGCAGTCAGGACATGTACTGGATCTAATTCACAGTGATTTGATGGGAAAAATCTCCCCACCCTCTATTGGCGGAGCTCAGTATGTGTTTACTCTTATAGATGATTTTTCCAAGTATGTAACAGTCCTTTTCATTAATAGTAAAAATAGAGAGTGTGTTTTTAAGCAATTTTGTGATTTTAAA
>NW_026269148.1:0-1479 GCF_000697945.3 Frankliniella occidentalis | reverse complement strand
TTGGAGCCAGAGCTTGTGCTATCTAAAGATGAAGATCTCATTATGTGTTTTGTGTGAGGACTTCCCCCCTACAAAAAGAACATCATCAAGGTCAAAGTCGAACTCCAGTTTGTTTCAGTCGGTGGAGGACGCTCAAATTTGTTGCTTCGGCTGAGTATGCTAGTGAAGGTCCTAGGCAGAGGGCTGCGTGCGTTCTGCCCCTACCCACCCCCCATGCTCACAGTTCCTCCGTCTCTTTTCGTGCCCGGCCCCCGCGGGCCGGCTCGTCAAAAAGGCGAAACGAAGGCGATAAGCAGCTGTGCTCCCCCTGCCGAGGGCCGGGCCCAGCTGGCCTTCCCTCCAGGGCCCTGGCGCGCCGCGCCCGGACAGGTTGAAAGTTGTGAGGTGGTGATTGGCGCTGAAAGTGACTAACAAGAAGTAGCTAATTACAGCCGCCCGTCCGACAACTACAGTAGTCGGCTCTGCGTGAGTTCATTGATGTTCAAGGAGCTTATCTTAACAGCAAATTAGATGAAGAGTTGTACATGCACCAACCACCTTTCTTTCAGGAAAGGGGTAGTAATTATGTGTGTAAATTAAACAAAAGTCTTTATGGGTTAAAACAAGGAGGCAAAGATTGGCATAGGCATATAGATCAAATCATGTGTAACTTAAAATTTGTTAAATGTCATAGTGATAATTGTGTTTATGTTCACCCATCAAAAGAGCTTGTGGTTAGTTGGTATGTGGATGATGCGTGTATCTGTGGTGTTTCTGATAGAGTTAATTGGCTTAAACAATGTTTGTCAGAACTTCTTGAGATTAGAAGCTTAGGACCAAATAGTCAACATCTTTCAATTGAAATTTGTCAAAATGTATCAGATAAATCAATTACCTTGAGTCAGTCACATTATGTTTCTCAAATTTTAAAACATTATATGATGAATGATGCAAAGGGACTATCATCACCTCTTGAAATCAACCCAGATTCAAACATAGACCCTAATCGCAAATTTGATAAGAAGATCTACCAAGAAGCTGTTGGAACGTTATTGTACCTCTCTAATAATACCAGACCTGACCTCTGTTTTGCAGTTAGTAAATTAGCACAAAGTACCAGTAATCCTACTGTTGGAGATTGGAATAACTTTAAGCATGTTTTGTGTTATCTTGTTTCTACTAAAGATTACAAATTATCCTACCATAAGTCAGGGGAGGCTTTGAAAGTGTATTGTGATTCTGATTTTGCTGGTGATAAAAAGGATAGGAAATCAAGATGTGGATATGTGATCATGTTGGCGAATAGTGCTGTGTGTTGGTACTCGAAGAAGCAAATTGGTGTCGCCCAACATACTGTAGAAGCCGAATATGTCTCAATGTGTGAAACTACTCTTGAAGTTGTCTGGTTAAAATCTTTGTTGTCAGAATTAGGTATGTCTAAACATATTCAAACTCCTTGTATTGTTAACTGCGATAACACTGGTGCTATCTGTTTATCTA
>NW_026269147.1:11479-11762 GCF_000697945.3 Frankliniella occidentalis | reverse complement strand
GGGTTGTGGGCGAAAACTGCCGTCAGAATTGACCTCCGACGCACCGTTTGGCCGCTAGGGGCGATTGAACACTTTGTTGAACATTTGCACATAATTCTGCTATTTCGATTCCGATCGTCTTGGAGCATAAAACTTTTTCGTTTTCTTTTGTCAAGATGAACTCGGAACAGTAATTACCTTTTTAAATTTCTCCCGAACCACTACCCCCTTTCCCCCTCCAACTTACGTAAGTAAACACGTAAACCATTCAAAATATCACTTTCGTTTCTTCTCACCGGACACT
>NW_026269147.1:5808-6437 GCF_000697945.3 Frankliniella occidentalis | reverse complement strand
AAGCCTTAGTTTACTCATACATTCAAAGTGACTTACAGTGACCAAATGCCGCCGGCAGGCCAAGTTAGGCCCGGCCCCCGCCGAATGGAGTTGCCTGCAGAGCGTAGAGTAAATAAAATTATAACGAGGGTACTAACCGAGGCATAGCCAAATTGTCCGTAGCTGAGCCGGTGAGTGGATACTGTAGGGAATTGTGGCTACCCCTTGGCCGCGCCGATACTCTCCGTACCCACTGTCGCGGTCCCCGCTACTGTCCCTGTTGTCCCCTTGTTGATCGCTCACATGCTCACTCCTGTGTTAACCCTTGCCTGGAATACACGTGCTGCTCCCCCTGTGACTCCCTGACTCACTCCCAACAGAGATCCCGTCCTCGCTCTCGGCCCGACTACCCGGATCTTTACAATACGTACCTGACACAGTGTGACGTGCGGCCGGCTACATTCTTTGATTATGTTCTTTATTATATCGAGTGACTGAAATGGTCGGGCGGCAGGCCAGACCATCGCCGCCGGCAGGCCAAGCACGCCCGGTCCCGCTGAACGGAGTTGCTGGCGCAGCGAAGCGGAGCTGGCAAATCAGTTTGGCGGTAGGCCAGGCCTGCTTGTTCTCCTCTGCGGCTGCAGTGTTAA
>NW_026269147.1:0-683 GCF_000697945.3 Frankliniella occidentalis | reverse complement strand
GTACAGGGTAACTTGTAAAAGTAGAACAACTCTTCGGACAAAAATTACGTTCGTTTTGCTCTACAGTATCGTGTACCGTTTGAGTACCAGAGATCATTTAAATGATACATAAAGTGTGCAACTGACACACACTTAAAAGTGTTTAACACCTTGTGGCACACTTCTATGTGTGGAACACGAGTTTCGAATAGTTGGAAGTTTTTAACAGGTGTGTTGCACACTTTTAAATGTTCAACCTGACCGACGAGCACTATAGCTAACGCTTAAGTTGAACACTAAAAAGTGTGCAACACACCTGTTGAACACTTCCAACTATTCAAAACTCATGTTGCACACATAGAAGTGTGCGACACGGTGTTAAACACCTTAAAGTGTGTGTCAGTTGCACACTTTATATATCAGTTAATTCTTGGCGAAAATAAGGTGAAAATGACCAAATAGTGTATTAAATCGTAGAAAAGGCTTCATATCGAAAAATTGTAAAGGGATAGTACTCAAAACACACATTTGGCGTCAAACTACACCATCCTTTGGGGTATGGGTGACCTAGATTATCCACTATCACTAAAACGTTGACTTTTCCATAACAATATGTCAAAGTCTGAACTTTTAATTAATATCTTAATCGAATATCAGCAGTTTCATTTACCTTATTTTAGACTAATACGTCCCCCACAAATGAT
>NW_026269146.1:13096-13619 GCF_000697945.3 Frankliniella occidentalis | reverse complement strand
TAAAAGTGTGGTTTTCTTGAAGAATAGTCGCCATATAACCGCTCAGGGATGACTCGAATGATTCAGAAGTGCAGAAGTGTTGAGCAGGATTGGGCCAGCCAATGGCTTGATGATATGGACGCCCCAGGACTTGACCAGCTCCGCACGATATTTATGACCTGAAGAAATAAATACCATTTATTATCATCAAATAATATTCCCAGCACATGCAAATTTTATCAGCTAACTTATTACCCGCAACATAGCAGTGGTCACCATGAACAATCACAGCCGCAATGTGGCACTAGCTCAAATTCTTAAAATCACTGTCACAGGCTACAACATAATCCTTTTAGAGAACCCCCTTAAACTCAGCAGACCTTGCAAGAGCCAATAAGGGCACATTGCCAAAAAACCTTTTTACTTCATCCCTCACATCTTGAGGGCAAAAATAAGCTTCATCAAGGACTGAACATTCTTTGAAAATAGGCCAGTTTTCTGCACGTTGAGTAGTGCTGGTACTGATCATTAGTTCGTGTTCTTT
>NW_026269146.1:8254-8696 GCF_000697945.3 Frankliniella occidentalis | reverse complement strand
CAGATGGAGAAATCAATGGATCTTGTTCATCAGTAGACAGCTCTGGTTCGGGCAGAGTCTGTGAGCGAGCTATGGAGCCATGTTTACGGAATCTATGAGATCTCATGGTATCTTTAGAGCTGCACTTGTATTCACAAAAACAGTACTTATAACCTCTCTCTTCATCTACCGATTGCCCATTCTCGTGGAACGACTTGCAGTGGTTTTCATGAGCAATTACATTTTAAAATCTCATGGAGCAATTGACAAAACCGCACGTAAAGAGAGAGGACGCAGAGGTTTTGTGGCGTACCGCCCAATGCCTAACAAAGGCGTCACATGAAGCAATGACGGTGTCACACACTTTGCATTCTTGACGCATGATAAGGAATTGACTAGTATTCAATGGCAACTACAATTGGAGGGCGTCAAAATCAGTAAAATCAATTAAGATACTTTAAAA
>NW_026269146.1:0-342 GCF_000697945.3 Frankliniella occidentalis | reverse complement strand
ACCCACCCCGACATGCCCGAGGATGCCTACCTCCCAGGGGCTCCCGGGCTGTGCTGTGGGCGCTTACGGAAGACGATCTGCAGCGACTCGTCATTGAAGTTGCCAACCGTGGACGTCCCGCCCCGCAAGCTCCATCTCCGGGCGAGTTGTCCCCCGCGGCGAGCCCACCTCGGCTCACCACTGCACGATGCGCCGCCGCGAGGGCCCGTCAAGCGCTACGCAACCGGCGGGTCCCCACCCCACCTGAGTTGACGCCGCCAGCTGTCCGTCTGTCTCCAGCACGCCCAGTCCAGCGTCAGGCCTCTCCATCTGCTTTGAGCTCTCCTGTAAGTAACGACGGTT
>NW_026269145.1:6079-9043 GCF_000697945.3 Frankliniella occidentalis | reverse complement strand
CGGGGTGGGGCGGGGCGGGGCGGGGCGTGGCGGGGCAGTTGGGCAGGGCCGGCACCTGCACGGGGGGCTAACGATCCCAGCGCTAATCAGGAGCGAACAGCTACGGCGCCGCCTCACTCTCAGCTGATTGGTCATGTTTCTCTGCTGTTCGGCGCCGGTATCGGGACCCACAAAACACGGGCGCCGGTTTGGTTGCATTTGAAGGGAAAACGAGCGCCAGCCGAGCAGCATCTCGACAACGACACGAAAGCGCGCAGCCCAAAAGGAACGCACAATATCGAGGGGCACACTGCAAAAACGTGTACGAGGTATTGATTCGTAACCAACGAAGAAAACGGGAGCATCGTAGCGTACAACAAAAAGCAATTTGCTTTATAATTACGTGCTTTGCAATGTTCCTAGCGAGGAGCTGAATAATAGAATACCCGGCATCCCTGCAACATTCCAAGACAGAGGCACGAGGTGGGCGCTAGTCAATAGCAAGGAATGAAGAGGAGAGACGGGGACCGAGCGAGTAAGAGAAGGGAGAAGGAGGGCCAGCTCAAGCGCCATACCGGGGCCGCGTCGATTCCTTTGATTGAATCCCCACGGCTTCGGCTTAGAGATTCCTATAGGGGCAGCTCGATTCTAGGAAGGGAGCCGGAACTGGGGTGCGCGAAGCTCTACAGCAGCAGCCCCCTCAACTTTACAACGGGCACCCCGTTGCACTGCCACGGCCACGCCTGCAGATCTACAAGGCGCGCGCGGGGCGCGGCACAACGCACCCCTCACGCCAGAGCTGTTTCACAAAACTGTTGTTCACTTGAATCGATGGCTAACAAGGGGCGAAATGCGCGTCGAGTTTGCCGGGTGAGTGCCTCGCCTCGCCCCGCTTTCAATGAGCTCTGCGCCGAGTTAAAGTTTAAGTGCAAGAGAACGCGAGGTAGGAGCTGCCTGAATGCTGCCTTGGCGCCAGGGGGATGCCGGCTTAGAGCCGTAAGGTTTGCTGCTATAGGACATCGAGATATAGAACATCCAGACCAGAAAAAGCGCCCGCCATTTGCCCTAACAAAACTGCCCAGTTAGGCCAATGGAAGCTCTCATAGCGCCTGGGTTGGTAGGCAATATCTTCCATGCGTAGCATGCCTGCACTGCTGGGTGGCCTACCCTGAGTTTCGCGGGCGCCGAGCTCCTGTAATTTGTGTAACGAATCTGAGAAAAGCGAACGTAATTACTGGACCTACTGGACGATCCTTAGCGCCAGGGTCAAGGGCGGGGGGTATGCTGCCTTAGCTCCAAGGGTTGCCGGCTTAGAGCCAGGAGGAGGCTGCCGCTGCCGGGGAAGCGCCAGGGAAGAGGGTACCTTAGCGCCAGGGAAGTGGTTGCCTTAGCGCCAGGGGACAAATCTCTAGCGCCAAGGAATAGAAGGAGGCTGCTTTAGCGCCAGAGGGATGTTGCCTTAGTGCCATATGGGTTCGCCACTTTAGCACCGCCCAAGGGGCGCTGCCGCCGCACGCTGCTGCTGCCTGGAGAGGTGCCACTTCCGACATCGCACTGCGGTAATAAACCTTGTTAGCGGCGGCGTCTGCGAAGTTTGAGCCGCCCAAGATTCGGCGTAACGCGGCCGTGCGAAATGAGACGGAGGGACGACAACAAACGGTATAGGATCAAAGGATCTCGCGGGTCTCCAGGAACGTGCTAACAGGGAAGCCTTCTACGGTGAAGCCCTATGGATGTGAGAGAAAGGGCGGGGGGGCGCCAAACGCCACGTGCTACTGACATAATCGCAATTCGGAACAATTTTCCCGACATTTTCGCAACACTTTGCCTCGCTACATCACCACGACAAGGCTGGGCCACCTGCTGATGGGAAACCAAAGGCAAAAGAAAAACTCAGACTGATTAATTTCGGGTTCGTGTACGTACAGGCCCACAGTGTACCGAGCCCGAGTGTGTCACCCGGTCTCTTGGCAACACTGTACGGAAGCTGACTGTCTGGCAGCGGCCACTTGTGGGCTGGGCAGGGGCATAAATCAAAAAAACTGTTCGATAAAGAAATCTCGATCGACTCTGCCCTACCCGACGCCAGCCCGCCGCAGCGCGGGCATAAAAGAAGGTGCTTCGGCAGCGCCGTCCAAAACCGTCTGCTCAGGGCGCAAAGTGTGCTGAATTGCCTCATTTGTCAATTTTTTATTTTTCAAATCACCTCCGCCTCTGCTGCTTACCACGACATTTCATAGCTCAGCTCATCGGTCTCGGAGAAGAGAAATGTTTTCGACGTGTAGGTGTCAGCGGCGCGGCATTAGGTCTCACCTGCAACGAAAGAAAATTAATATTAGTTACGATCACAAGTGTTAAATGGGCGCCATGGTATTCCACAGTTTGGATGGACAAAGCAAATATTAAAAGTAAAGAAAGGAACGACTAGGCAAGGGAGTGGGCTACGGATGCAAGTTCGTTGCACCCTTGATGCCACCTTCTTGGAGCCATACTCTGGAAAAACTCATGCGACAAGTGTCGAGTCAATTGATGGATGGGATCAGTCTAGGTCACACTATGTAATGTGACATGAGTTTCGGTCACGCAAATTGATGCAACGTGGATAGCTAAAAGATATGATCATTTAATTTGGTCACACCGAAACTTAAACGCGGGCAAAACTTAAAACGGTCAACGCATGCGGCGCACACAAGGACGTCACACTACTTGTAACGTGACACTTGTCACATTAGTTTGTTTTTTCCAGTGTACGCGAGGCCGATAGGGGCTGCCGCCTTGGAGTCGTATATGGGGGGCTGCCGTCTTAAAGTAATTAATAGACACGCTCAGCGGCACCCGTCGCGTGCGCGGCGCAGAGTATTGAAAGTAACGAGCAGCAGCGGCAGCAGCAGCATGAGCAGGGCGAGCAGAGCCGCCTGGAGGAGCGGGGCGGGGCACGGCGGCCGGGGCAGACAGACACAGTGCCAAGGTCAATGCACCGGCCGC
>NW_026269145.1:5746-6029 GCF_000697945.3 Frankliniella occidentalis | reverse complement strand
ACGACCCGCCACGCCCTCGCCAGGTCAGCAAGCCATGAGCTATTCGTGGCACTTTATGATCCTACGCGCGAGACAACGGGGCCTGGGCCGCCGCTATGCGCTGCGCTGCCGCCCGCGGGGAGTGTAGGCTATACGAGTGGGGGCGGAGACAGGAAAACGCGTCGCGGGAAGAAGACCAGCAAAAGCAGCGCGGCAAACTGCATCGGCCAAAGTGTATTTAGAAGGAGAGGGGGGAGGAGGAGGAGGAGCGGGAGGAGGAGGGGGAGGATTCGCGAACACACAG
>NW_026269145.1:0-752 GCF_000697945.3 Frankliniella occidentalis | reverse complement strand
TAGGGACCATGTGACACTCGGTCACTCCCTCATCCTCCCATCAACTTCTGGATCAACACCTGCTTGCTTATTGAAGTCTAGATGATGAGCTTGGTACTTGTACATGTGCTTTATACGTGCACGTACTATGGCAAGGGCGCAATTGGTATGTGTATGCTTCAAGTCGACTCTACATTTATGCTGACAATGTATTGTTTTTAGGGGAAAAGATATACTTTTGGAAACTTTTTAGCAGAGTTTTTTTTTGGCCTGGTTTTTTCTCTCTAATCTGCTCGTGATGTTTCACAGCGTGACTGTGGAGCTCCCCAGCATGACTCATTTGGCTTCCTCGTCCACCCCGCCGCGCCCCCAGCGGCCTAAAGGGTCGGCCACAAAAGTCCCCTCCCTCCCAACCCTTCTCTTCTCCCTCTCCCCCTCACTACTCGCTGCCCATCCGCACTACCACTTGGGCGACGTCCAAACATGTGCCTTTCGCAGCTGTCAAGGACTCGCGCTGCCGCGCCCGCCAGCAGCACTAGAAAGGGGAAGACCTCCATGGACTATACGCGGCGGCGGCGAGGCGTGGCCGACACACAGGATGAGTCAAAACGTGACGCAATCGCATGAGAGGAATAGAGAGAGGGAAGAGGGAGAGAGAGAAAGAGAGATAGGGGGGGGGGGGGGGGGCTCCCATAGCCGATAAACCACTAGCCGGCAGCTGAACGCACAAGTATGCAGGTAGGTTGGCGGCCAGCCTGCCTGCGCCTCGGGCT
>NW_026269144.1:2332-3673 GCF_000697945.3 Frankliniella occidentalis | reverse complement strand
AAAAATGGCATTGTTATTATACCCGAGAGCAGGCGTGCAGGAGAAGCAGGGCAAAAAAGCGCAAGGGACCTACACGAGCAAACACGTTTGGCATATCACTGATGATATGACAAAGGAGCTTAAGTCCACCTCTGGGTGATTTTCACTTTTTGGGCGCGAAATGATGTGTACATGGTATCAATCATGCCAGCCAAACGGCATGTTGATGTCTTGAACCGTTTGGCCTGTATGAAAAGTCACAAAGGAACATAAGTCCATGCATGAGCTGACAAAGAAACATAAGTCCATGCATGAGCTGACAAAGGAACGTAAGTCCACCAGTGGGATTTGACAAAGGAACATAAGTCCAGGTGTAGCTTCACAAAGAAACATAAGTCCACCAAAGGGATTTGACAAAGGAACATAAGTCCAGGTGTAGCTTCACAAAGGAACATAAGTCCACCAACAAGATTTGACAGAGGAACATAAGTCCATGTCATTTTGGTCAAGAAATACCCTCTAGCATCCAAACAGTAGGAGATAGAGCACAACGGACGAAATTTTCACCCAAAGGGCTCTATTTTGACGAGTTACCCCTTAGGCACCCGTAAAAATATTTAAAACAAATACATTTTGTGACCTGTGGTTTTCGATTTTTTAAAAAGTCAATTTTTGAGCGAGAATGTTCATCTTCGAACTCGACCTGTTTTTTTATGATACAAAACGGCCCTGAAATTCCCAGACCGCTGTCCTAATTCCTTCTTGAGTTATCGTGCGGACTTATGTTCCCCTGTCAAATCTTGTTGGTGGACTTATGTTCCTTTGTGAAGCTACACCTGGACTTATGTTCCTTTGACAAATCTTGTTGTTGGACTTATGTTCCTTTGTGAAACTACACCTGGACTTATGTTCCTCTGTCAAATCCCACTGGTAGACTTACGTTCCTTTGTCAGATAGCACAGGTGGGACTTATGTTCCTTTGTCAGCTCATGCATGGACTTACGTTCCTTTGTCAGATCCACAAGGGGGTGTCAAAACACATAAGTCACACTAAAATATGTTGTAATTGAGATAGAGCTACATATGTTTCGCAGAGATGTAAAGCATCCTTAAACAAAACATTCTGTGAAGGAAAAAGTAATCTAGCTTTAAAACTGTAGCAGCCAGACTAGAATTAGACACACTTTTGGCTCTCCTGAAAAATTAGCTAAAGTGGACTTAAGCTCCTTTGTTATATCATCAGTGAAGTGCCCTTGTACCAAGTGCGGCGCACTTGGATCAAGTACTTCTGGGTGTATGACGGATGATGTTTCTCCCCATTTCAGTACGCCTGCGCCCCGGGTGATGTAATCAGAGACAAGA
>NW_026269144.1:512-832 GCF_000697945.3 Frankliniella occidentalis | reverse complement strand
ATACTCTTCAACCAACTGAATATTTTCTTTCTTGTTCAGGTCTCGCCATGCAGGGTATGTATTATACCCCGCAAAATGGAGGACCAAAATCAATCTATCTACAAAATTGGTTTTCATAGCTCTGGCCAGCTCAGTCCATATGCTCCCTTTTGAGAACAAGTCTTCCACCTAAAACAAAAAACAAGAAAGTTATAAAATGATCCAGGATGCGTAGGAAAAGAGACAAGAAAAGTTCACAACAATAATCATTTTTAGATACCTTAGTTGATGTTTTCTGAGAGCTGGGGCTGGACTTAACATTTTGGCTTCTCGTATCCAAT
>NW_026269144.1:0-283 GCF_000697945.3 Frankliniella occidentalis | reverse complement strand
AGCTTGGATTGTTTCACATTCAGTCTTAAAACTGGACTTTTTGCCATTGTTTGAAGTATCTCGACCTCTAGCTCTGAAACGATCGAAGATACGACAGTTCCAAGGGCTGATTCTGACTCAGAATGTGCTGTTTCGGATATGACTTTTTTGTTATTTTTCGATTTAAGGCCTTCTTGTACGTCTTTATGTACGGCGTGCTCATTTTTGGCACATTTTTGTAGAAAAAGGATCTCTAGCGCCCAAACGGCCAAAATTTCATCCCCCAGTTTTCTACTTTCATGAG
>NW_026269143.1:10749-11288 GCF_000697945.3 Frankliniella occidentalis | reverse complement strand
CTTCCCCCTTAAATCCCCGCTCCGGACTGTCCCAGACTCCCCCCCGTCCCCGACGACGGTCCCCGCGCTCGCCAGCAGGGTGCTCCTCCCGGATTACGCCCCATGATGCTGTTCGTGCTCGTGCACATGCTCGTGCGCACCCTGCTTCTGCCCATGCTCGGCGCCATGACTATTTGTGTGGGCGTTTCTCATGCTCGTTCTATACTGCCTGTGTGCACATTCTCGTGCACATGCTCGCTTTCCCGTGCTTTTACGTTCGTGTGTACCCTTTCGCAAACGCTCGCTCGTCCTCATGCCCGTGCACTTGCTCGTGCACCTTTCACTGTTGATATTTCCGTGCTCCCCTTTTACCGTGGCTATGCTGTTCGTTCTCGTCATGCTCGTCAAGCTGCTGTTCACTGGAGCTCTCGTTGTCGACAGTAGTTTTTGGAAGGCCCGCCCACCCGCCGAATTCTGCGGTTCTAAAGCTCCTTAACGGAATAATTTGGATGAATTGCCCAGCCCAGCTCCCCCCACCCTCTCTTGCCCTCCATGTTGGC
>NW_026269143.1:2273-3584 GCF_000697945.3 Frankliniella occidentalis | reverse complement strand
AGACCAGGCGCGTCGCGCCGGATTTGTTTTGAACTCGCAACGACTGTGACTGACTGAGGAAACAATACAGATGGAGCCTATAAATGATGCCATGCCGACGAGAGGGGATGGGGAGAAGGGGGGGGGGGTGGCTGTGATAAGGCTGCTGCAAAACGGGTCCGAAAGCGTTGCCGGCGCCACGGCGGTGCTATGGTCACAGATTTCCGACCAGCTTGGAGGAAAAGTAAATCACAAAGAAAATAAACCACTTGAAGCGATGGGGAAGAATTAGAAGAAGGTCGACAAGTGCCGCGCGCCCCATCTCTCCTTTTTATCTTCCTTCCTCTTTTGTTTTCCTCTCTCTCTCTCTCTCTCTCTCTCTCTCTCTCTCTCTCTCTCTCTGCGTCCACGTTCCTCCCCTCTCGTCGCAAGGAGACAAACAAGGAGGGGGAAAGAGGAAAGAAAAACAGAAAGCGACAAAGATGCGGCGCTGGGACACTTTGGAGGCGTGGCGTCCCGGGGTCATGGGGATAGCGGTTGCGCGATCTGTTTGCCTTGAGAAGGCTGTCGACCGGCAATCTGCTTCCGCGGGACCGTGTGGCCATATTGTGGGCGCGCGCGCACACACACACACACACACACACACACTGTAGCCGCATGGCCTCGTCGGGATCGTGACATATACGTCGCTCTTCTCGCAGGGCTTCCCTTTGCTTCTCTGCTCTCTTCCTCTCGACAAAGGCCCCTCGCCTCGCACGCACCTTCGCGCGAAAGGACGCGACGGGCGGGGCGGGGCGGGCCGTGTGCCGTGTGGCGGGAGTTTGCAGGCATCCTGTTGTAATAGAATGGAAATTAGTTTGCACCTCCTCTCCCCTCTTTGTAGTCGGCCGCCCGCCGCGCCTCTTGCGCCTCTAGGCACCGCCCTGCTCCGCCCTGCTCCGCCCCGCCCCGCCCCGCCTGGTAACGGCACGGTGACTTCCCGCGCGCCTTGTGCCTGCCTGCGGGCCCACTCCCACCACTATGCACAATTATTGAGACACGCCGCGCACCGGTCGACGAGGCGAGTGTGCAGCGTGCCGCTCGCTATAGTGGTTTGAGATGCTTATGCAGATGTTGTCATAATGGCGATGCAGTTAATGGGAACACAGACTGTAAGCGAATATAAGCAATGGACATCTCAATGATCGCGACAGTTGATAGTAGTAGTAACTTTAACTTTCGAGGGAAACATTTAAAAATGGTGGAGAAACCATCATTTTTGTGTTGCAAACACCACCACAGAGGTTAACACGCAAACTTTTCAAGAGTTTTTGTTATTTGTTTTTTCCCCAA
>NW_026269143.1:0-893 GCF_000697945.3 Frankliniella occidentalis | reverse complement strand
CTCTTTTCCTCTCTCACTCTTTTCCTCTCTCACTCTTTTCCTCTCTCTTTTCCTCTCTCTCTCTCTTTTCCTCTCTCTCTTTACCTCTCTCTCTTTCTCTCTTTCCCTCTCCCTCCCTCCCACTCCTTCTCACTGTTCTGTCCCTCCCAAATCGTGCATCTGACGTCCGCTCCACATATCCTCCCCACACGCGCGTCCCTCATACACTAGCAGCCTCTATGAATTTATATTTTTTTTTCGTACACGGCTGCGCTCTTGCTGGGGCGAAGCGGGGCGAGGCGGCGGCGCTGTGGCTGGCCGATTTCGAACCTGCTGCCCCGCCGTCGTCAATCTCTCGCCTCTCTCTCTCTCTCTCTCTCTCTCTCTCTCTCTGTCTCACTGGCTCGCACCTGTGCGGCGCGCGCCCCCCGGACGTGTCCCCCCCAGCTGGTCCGCGCGTCCTCGCTGCTGAGCCGCCGCCCCGGACGCGCCCCCTCCGCAGAGGGTGACTCCGGCGCGCGCGCGGGGCATAATGTGCCGCGGCGGCATAAATTTAAAAAGTTTTAATTATTGGCGGTTTTTCTTGTGGCGGATCCACGTGACGGCTGCGTGGGCGGGCCGCGCCAAGGCCCGCGGCTGCGTTGGCGTGCGGGGGTGAGGGTGTGCTGGGCTGGGTGTAGAGGAGGTGGAAGACGAGCCGGGACGAGCCGGCCAGACAAGTTACTCTATCGCATTAGGAGCCGAATAAATGGGGTTATCGTTATCCACTCTGTTGCTCGACCGCTAATCCCCTTCTCTTCCCCCCCCTTGCCCCCGCGCCCCTCGATGCTGCTGCCGCCTCTTAATCCTTTTATTATTCTTCCACTACCTTCTCTCCTCCGCCCCCCCCCCCCTTTCTCTCTCTCACACACACA
>NW_026269142.1:6968-10362 GCF_000697945.3 Frankliniella occidentalis | reverse complement strand
ACGTGTGAGCAGAGTTTTGCTTCAAAATCAAACTTGAGGGGGCACATCAGAACCCACACAGGCGAGAGGCCATTTAAATGTGAAACGTGTGAGCACAGTTTTGCTACAAGAGGAAACCTGACGGGGCACATCAGATCCCACACAGGCGAGAAACCCTATGTGTGCGACTTCTGCATGCAGCGATTTTCTCTAAGTCATCATCTTGCTAGACACATTAGGAAACACACAGGTGAAAAACCTTATCAGTGCGACTTCTGCAAGCAGCGTTTTCCTCAAAAATGTGACCTTGTTGCACACATTAGGACACATACTCGTTAGAAGCCTTATCGGTGTGACTTCTGCAAGCAACGTTTTCCTGATAAAAGTGCCCTTGTTCAGCACATCAGGACACATACTGGAGAGAAGCCGTACAAGTGTGATCAGTATGAGAAATGTTTTGCTCAGCAAGGTACTCGCGAGAGACACGTCTAAACCCATCACACAAAAAGCAAGTAGAAGATTAATTACCAAACATTTTAGTTTACCAGATTTATGACGGGTAACATAAATGCTAATTGTTAAGTTGTGTTGTTTGAATCTTTGTAATCTTGAAAATAGTACAATGCGATTAGGAATTAAACTTTATTCCCCACAACTTTTGGCATTGTTTTTTTTTTTTTCAATGACCTTATGTCGGTGACCAACTTATGAACAACCTTCTTGCGCCATTTACAATTTCTGCCGGCCGTATTTTGTTCGCCTGACAGCCTACTTGTTCTGAGGACTGTAACGGGGGAATGCGTAGCTTCCCAAAGTAGTATTTGAGACCATACCTCCTATCTATCTCGGCCGCACACCTGACTAGTCTCTCTGTTGCAGGCCCTGCCTGCGCTCCCAGTCCTCCGCCCGCTAACGCCGTTGACGCGGGGCGCAACGGCTCTGACACTCCTGACCCTGTTGCAGTAGGCCCAGCCCCCGCCCCCTCCCCGGGCTGAGCAGCGGCTCTCCCGTCCTGCACGTGCACGCCGTGTCGGTCGGTGGTGGGGCGGCTTTCGGTGCTAGCGGTCCCGGCGAGCTCTAACGCGGTGCTGTTCCTGTCGGCAGGTGCGCGGCTGGGGACTTCGCCAGTACGAGAGGGGGCCGACTGGAGGGATCCGGAGATCAAGGACGAGCCGTGCGGTGTCGAGCACGGTGATGACCCACCAGGACGAGAGGTGGCCAACGAGAAGCAGCAACCGGGGATCGACGCCGAGCAGTATGGTGTCGAGCACGGCGATGACCCCGCCGATGTCCGGGACGAGCAGCTGGGGCTGGTGGTCACCGGAAGCTACTCGCTTCGCGGCCGCCGCGAGGAGGACTCGGAGGACCTCGCCAGGGCTCTAGAGGTCTTCGCCGACACAGTGCACCCCCAACACCCTCCGCGCGTCAATCTGGCGTCCAATGCCGACGACAGTGACGTGCTCAGCGACGGCGCTGTGAAGGCGCACCATGGACGTATCGATGAGACCAATAGCGGCGAGAGTAGCAAGAGTCCTAGAAACAGGAGGGCGATAAAGGGAGTGTCGCGCAGACACCTCGTTGCGAGCCCTAAGGGTAAATACCGCGGCAGCACTTTCATTTCAAAGTCTCAACTGGGAACGCATGTGCGTAAACACACCCATGAGAGGCCGTTCAAATGTGAAACGTGTGAGCAGAGTTTTAAGAAAAAAGAAAACTTGAAGGTCCACGTCAGAACCCACACGGGTGAGAAACCATATCAGTGTGAAATCTGCCAGAAGCGTTTTTCTTTGAGACAAAATCTTATTACACACATTAGGACGCACACTGGTGAGAAACCTTTTCGGTGCGACTTCTGCAAGCAGCGTTTTGCTGATAGAAGTGCCCTTGTTCAGCACATCAGGACACATACTGGTGAAAAGCCATACAAGTGTGATCAGTGTGAAAAATGTTTTGCTCATTCAAGTCATCGCGGGAGACACGTCCGAACCCAACACACAAAAAATCGAACGGTAGATTAATTTACAAACTTCCTTGTTTTCGTCAAAGTTTTGTACGTGTTGTTTTCCGAAAGGTAGCATACGTATCTGCAAATATCTCTAAATACTAGTCTTTGTGTTTTTCTGAGCCTTGAATTACTAGCTAATGATTGTAATGAAAACTTTTCACTCCAAACCGCGTTTTGCTTTGTTAATTTTCTTATTAATAAAATGGATATCGTTGGCCAAAATCTGAACTAAGTTGTGCTGTTTTAATTTTCCTTTTGCCTCATATTAGTCGCGGTACTCCCGGCTTCCTCTTACCTGAAAAACTAAAACAGAATGATACGTGACATCACGAAGTAGTTTTTGAAACTTATACTTAATTCTCTAGCGCACACCTTACAAGTCTCTCTGTTGCAGGCGCTGCTTGTGCTTCCCGTTCTCGAGGCTGCGGACGCGGACTTCTCCCTGCTCGCGCTGGCTCCGACACACTCGCCCAGCTCCTGACGCGTGTCTCTGCTGCAGGCCCAGCCCCCGCCGCGGCTCCTCCCCGGGCTGAGCAGCGGCGCCCCCGTCCTGCACGTGCACGTCGTGTCGGTGGTGGGGCGGTCCTCGGTGCTGGCGGTCCCGGCGAGCTCTAACGCGGTGGTGTTAATGTCGACAGGTGCGCGGCCGGGGACACCACCAGGACGAGAGGCCGCCGACTGGAGGGACACGGAGATGGAGGACGAGCCGTGCGGTGTAGAGCACGGCGACAATCCACCAGGACGAGAGGTGGCCAACGAGAAGCAACACCCAGGGATCGACGCCGAGCAGTGTGGTGTCGAGCACGGCGATGATCCTGACGATGTCCTGGACGAGCAGCTGGGGCTGGTGGTCACCGGGACCTACTCACTCCGCGGCCACCAGGAGGGCAACTCTGGCAACCTCGCCGAGGCTCTGGTGGTCGTCGCCGACGCTGTGCACCCTCAACACACTCTGCGCGCCGAGCTGGCGTCCAATGACAACGACAGTGACGTGCTTGGCGATGACGTCGACCAGACCCACCTGCATGGCAAAACAGGACAGAGCGATCAGACTCACGGCGGCAAATGTGAAGCGACTTCAAGCACTAAGAACTCGATAGAGAGAGAGTCGCGTAATCTCCCCGTTGCGGGCCTAAAGTGTAGATACTGTAGCAAAACGTTGATTTCGAAGACTAAACTGGAAAGTCATCTACGTGTACACACCGGCGAGAGGCCATTCAAATGTGAAACGTGTGAGCAGAGTTTTACTACAAAAGGAAGCTTGACGGTGCACATCAGAACCCACACAGGCGAGAAACCCTATGTGTGCGACTTCTGCAAGCAGCGTTTTTCTCATAAAAGTAGCCTTGTTGAACACATTAGGACACATACTGGTGAGAAACCTTATCTGTGCGACTTCTGCAAGCAGCG
>NW_026269142.1:3811-6918 GCF_000697945.3 Frankliniella occidentalis | reverse complement strand
TGTTGTGTCGCTGCCCCATCTGTGGCCAGCCTTCTTGGTTTTTTGATGTGAATTTTCTGTCTCCCGTATTTTGTTTGAGACACTGTGCTTTGCTTGTTTTGGGGGCTATAACGGAGAGATGAGTGGCTCCCCAACGTTATGTTTGGGACGTTATTTCCGATCAATCGCTGCCGCACACCTCACACCTGACGCGTGTCTCTGTTGCAGGCCCAGCCCTCGCCGCCGGCTCCTCTCCGGGCTAAGCAAGCGGCGCCCCCGTCCTGCACGTGCACGTCGTGTCGGTGGTGGGGCGGTCCTCGGTGCAGGCGGTCCCGGCAAGCTCTAACGCGGTGGTGTTAATGTCGGCAGGTGCGCGGCCCGGGACCCCACCAGGACGAGTGGCGTCCGACTGGAGGGACACGGAGATGAAGAACGAGCAGCGCGTTGTCGAGCGCGGCGATGATCCACCTGGACTCGAATTTGCCGACTGTATGTCGGTCCCGAATATCGATGCAGAACCGTGCGGCATTGATCCTCTAGGACGAGAGGTGGCCGACTGGAAGCCGGATCCGGAGACCACGTTCGACACGAGCGGTGTCGAGCACGCCGAGCGTCTAAAGGGTACGGTCACCAGGAGCTACCCACTCCGAGGCCGCCGCGAGGAGGACTCTGAGGACTATGCTGAGGCCCTGGTTGTCGTCGCCGACGCGGTGCACCCTCAGCCCTCACCGCTCGCCGATTTGGCTTCCAGTGACCAACCCAGTGATGTGCTCTGCGACGACGACGTCGACCCGACTCACCTACATTGCGAAGGTCGGAGCGATCAGACTCGCAGCGGCCAATGTGAAGGGAGTCCCAGCCCCAGCAGCAGCCCGATGAAGAAAGTGTCGCGTGCGGGCTTCAAGTGTAAATACTGCCGCAAAACTTGCATTTCGAAATTCGAGTTAGAAAAGCATCTACGTGTACACACCGGCAAGAGGCCATTCAAATGTGAAACATGTGAGCAGACTTTTACTCGTAAAGAAAACTTGGCGGTGCACATCAGAACCCACACAGGCGAGAAACCCTATGTGTGTGACTTCTGCAAGCAGCGATTTTCTCTAAAGCATCATCTTGTTACACACACTAGGAAACACACAGGTGAAAAACCTTATCAGTGCGACTTCTGCAAGCAGCGTTTTTCTCAAAAATCTAACCTTGTTAAACACATTAGGACACATACTGGAGAGAAGCCTCATCGGTGCGACTTCTGCAAGCATCGTTTTGCTGATAGAAGTACCCTTGTTCAGCACTTCAGGACACATACCGGAGAGAAGCCGTACAAGTGTGATCAGTGCGAGAAATGTTTTGCTCAGACAAGTCATCGCACGAAACACGTCCGAAACCATCACACATAAATGCGAGTGATAGATTAATTAACAAACAAGTTTGTTCGCCAGATTGATTTCTAACATATTTGCCGATTCTTATGTAGTGTTGTTTGGTTCTTCCTAATCTTGAAAGTAGTACGTACACACTGATTGCGATTAAAACTTTTTATTCCCTACACTTTTTGGCTTTGTTAATTTTTTAACAAGTGTGTGTTGCTGCCCCATTTATGACCAACCTTCTTGGTTTTTTTGATGTGAATTTTTTGTTTTCCGTATTTTGTTAGAGACACTGTGCTTTGCTTGTTTTGAGGACTATAACGGAGAGATGAGTGGCTCCCCAACGTTGTGTTTGAAACGTTACTTCTGATCAATCGCTTCCGCACACCTCACACGTCCCTCTGTTGCAGGCCCTCCGTGTGCTTCCGGTCCTCCAGGCTGTGGACGCCGTCGACGCTGATGTCGGTCTTCTCCTTCTCCTTGGTCGCGACGGCTCCGACACACCAGTTAACCTCCACACGCGTGTGTGTGGTGCAGGCCCAGCCCCACCCGCCGGGTCCTTCCCGGGCTGAGCAACCGCGCCCCCGTCCTGCACGTGCACGGGATCGACGCCGAGCAGTGTGGTGTCGAGCACGGCGATGACCCCGCCGATGTCCGGGACGAGCAGCTGGTGGTCACCAGGAGCTTCTCGCTCCGCGGCCGCCGCTAGGAGGACTCGGAGGACCTCACCAGGGCTCTGGAGGTCTTTGCCGACACAGTGCACTCTCAACACCCTTCGCGCGCCAAGCTGGCGTCCACTCTTCAGAGCAGTACACCGACTCCGACACTCTGGACCAGACCAGCTCCTGACGCATGTCTCTGTTGTAGGCCCAGCCCCCGCCGCCGGCTCCTCCCCGGGCTGAGCAGCGGCGCCTCCGTCCTGCATGTGCACGTCGTGTCGGTGGTGGGGCGGTCCTCGGTGCTGGCGGTCCGGGCGAGCTCTAACGCGTCGCTGTTCCTGTCCCCAGGTGCGCGGCCCGGGACACCGCCAGGACGGGAGGGGGCCGACTGGAGGGACACGGAGATCAAGGACGAGCAGCGCGTTGCCGAGCACGGCAATGATCCACCGGGAATCGAATTTGCCGACTGTATGCCGGACCTGAAGATCAATGCAGAACCGTGCGGCATTGACCCTCTAGGACGAGAGGTGGCCGACTGGAAGCTGGATCCGGAGACCACGCTCGACACACGCGGTGTCGAGCACGCCGAGCGTCTAAAGGTTATGGTCCCCAGGAGCTACCCGCTCCGAGGCCGCCGTGAGGAGGACTCTGAGGACTTTGCCCGGGCGGTTGTCGTCGCCGACGCAGTGCACCCTCAACCCACACCGCTCGCCAATTTGGCTTCCAGTGACCAACCCAGTGACGTGCTATGCGACGACGACGTCCACTCGACTCTCCTGCATTTCGAGGGTCGGAGCGATCAGACTCGCAGCCAATGTGAAGGGAGTCCCAGCACCAGCTCGATGAAGAAAGTGTCGCGTGCGGGCTTCAAGTGTAAATACTGCCGCAAAACTTGCATTTCGAAATTTGGGTTAGAAACGCATCTACGTGTACACACCGGCGAGAGGCCATTCAAATGTGAAACATGTGAGCAGAGTTTTACTCGTAAAGAAAACTTGGTGGTGCACATCAGAACCCACACAGGGGAGAAACCCTATGTGTGCGACTTCTGCAAGCAGCGTTTTTCTTTAAAGCATCATCTTGTTGAACACATTAGGACACA
>NW_026269142.1:0-1130 GCF_000697945.3 Frankliniella occidentalis | reverse complement strand
AACTAAAACAGAATGATACGTGACATCACGAAGTAGTTTTTGAAACTTATACTTAATTCTCTAGCGCACACCTTACAAGTCTCTCTGTTGCAGGCCCTGCTTGTGCTTCCCGTTCTCGAGGCTGCGGACGCTTACTTCTCCCTGCTCGCGCTGGCTCCGACACAATCGCCCAGCTCCTGACGCGTGTCTCTGTTGCAGCCCCCGCCCCCGCCGCCGGCTCCTTCCCGGGCTGAGCACCGATAGACTCTAAGCAGCGGCGCCCCCGTCCTGCACGTGCACGTCGTGTCGGTGGTGGGGCGGTCCTCGGTGCTGGCGGTCCGGGCGAGCTCTAACGCGTCGCTGTTCCTGTCTCCAGGTGCGCGGCTCGGGACACCACCAGGACGAGAGGCGGCCGACTGGAGGGACCTGGAGATCAAGGCCGAGCAGCGCGTTGTCGAACACGGCGATGATCCACCAGGAATCGAATTTGCCGAATGTATGCCGGACCCGAAGATCAATACAGAACCGTGCGGCATTGATCCTCTAGGACGAGACATGGCCGACTGGAAGCCGGATCCAGGGACCACGAGCGTTGTCGAGCACGCCGAGCGTCTAAAGGTTATGGTCACCAGGAGCTACCCACTCCGAGGCTGCCGTGAGGAGGACTCTGAGGACTTTGCTGAGGCCCTGGTTGTCGTCGCCGACGCGGTGTACCCTCAACCCTCACCGCTCGCCGATTTGGCTTCCAGTGACCAACCCAGTGGCGTGCTCTGCGACGACGACGTCCACCCGACTCTCCTGCATTGCGAAGGTCGGAGCGATCAGACTCGCAGCGGCCAATGTGAAGGGAGTCCCAGCACCAGTAGCAGTTCGATGAAGAAAGTGTCGCGTGCGGGCTTCAAGTGTAAATACTGTCGCAAAACTTGCATTTCGAAAGTTGGGTTAGAAACGCATCTACGTGTACACACTGGCGAGAGGCCATTCAAATGTGAAACATGTGAGCAGAGTTTTACTCGTAAAGAAAACTTGGCGGTGCACATCAGAACCCACACAGGCGAGAAACCCTATGTGTGCGACTTCTGCAAGCAGCGTTTTTCTTTAAAGCATCATCTTGTTGAACACATTAGGACACACACAGGTGAGAAACCTTA
>NW_026269141.1:14540-15288 GCF_000697945.3 Frankliniella occidentalis | reverse complement strand
CGCTCACTCACTTCGCTCACTCACGAAATGGCAATAATCATTTGCATCAGGCTCGCAAACAGAATACATCGAGAGGCGCTGTGAAATCTCACAGCGGAATGGAAATAAATTGGGAGCGAAAGCCCGGGCTCGGCTCGGCGTGGCAGCGGTGACGCCTCGCCGTCCTATTTTTTCGCGATATCCCTTTAATATCGAAATAAATAAAAGAGAACGGTCGGCAAAGCGGGGCGCGGCGGGGGGCTGCAGCAGGGAAAGTCCCCCCCCCCCCTTCCCACCACTGTCGCTCTCTTCCGCGCTCTTTTTGAGTAGCAATGTAGCTCCCCTGAATTATTTTTTTCTTTTGCTTTTTAGACGGAATAATTGCGACTGGCTGCAGGCGTCAACGACACTGACACACACAGACACACACAAAGCAGTAAAGAGTAGCTGGTTCGATACCCAATGACCACCATGGACCGGCAAACAAAAAATACAATCTAGCGCGTTTCTTTTAACGGCACACTAGGGACGGCCCGACATTTATTTTTACTCCTACGCGCCTTGCGCCTTTGGTCATCACGATCAAATACGGATCCCTTTACCATCTCCCTCCCTCTCCCTTCCTCCCTCTCACTCTCACTGCTGCGTGTGCTGGAGCAGCAGGTGCAGGCCCACGGCGCACCATCAAGCCATTCGGGAAGACGTAGCAATAAAAGATTCCGTCCCGTTCCTTCATCGGGATCGTGTTTGGTGGAACCCTAGAGCCCCG
>NW_026269141.1:7610-13020 GCF_000697945.3 Frankliniella occidentalis | reverse complement strand
TTTACAAGCACACACACGTCAATGTGACCTAGCACCCAACACAATTTGGGTTTTATAAATTTGGTTGATCGTAGCTGTCTTGCAGCAATATAGGAAACGAAAATCTGCTGAAAACTACGCATTTTATATTTTTCATCTCAGTGCGGCCAGGCCTTGGAGAGCGTTTCAATCGAACCCCCACCTCCCTCCTCTCCCTTTCTCCCGCTAGGGCGCACTCGAAATATTTCTCAACCCGGCCCAAATATCGGCACATCCGGCCGGCACGTTCCCACGTACGAGCAGCAGCGCGCGCGTGTACCACGCAGACGCCGCGGACAGGTTGCGGATTATTGTTTTCCGCACAACAGCGGATATTGGGCGTGCCCGTGGCGTATGTGTGTGTGTGCGCCCCACGCTGCGTGGGCGTGTCGCGGCGTGGCGTGCAAGGAAGAGCCAATTCGCGCGTGTGCGCGGCGGGGCGATGGTATCCGCGACCGGATCGGGTATAGGCACACGGGCGGGGCGGGGTGGGGTGGGATGGGATGCTTGTCGATGACGCCCCACTCCCACGCACATCCCGCCGTGTCGTCCACGACCAGCGCTATGCCGGACTCTTCTTGTATCGCTTTTCGCTCACTCACTTCGCTCACTCACGAAATGGCAAAACGTCCGTGAAAAAGGCGCACTCTCCTCGCCTCTCACCTGCAACAAGAGAAAAGAAAAGAACTTTTAGAAACTATAGAAGAAACAAAACATACAAAACCAGCCTTGCTGCTTTCTGACACTAAAAAGCAGTCTTTGAGTCAGCCAAACATTAGCTAGCAATATCATCACACACGGGATAAATTCTTTGCAAGTTTAGGTATATTAATCTTGATACTATTTTTCGATCAACGACTCTGTTTCTTCCCAGCCACATAGGGCACAAAAGGCGGCAGAGCCACAACAACAACAACAACACACACGGACGGATACCGCACTGCACTGCGCTACCTGACCTTCCCGCCGCCGTCTCTCTCACTCAGCCACAGAGTGCACCGCTCTTCTGACCCCGACCTGACCCAACCCAAAGCCCCCCGCCCCGCCACGCCCCGCACCAGAGGGGGGCATAATGCCGGGGCACGTCTGCCCGCAGCGGGGCGCCGTCAGTGGCGCACAGGAGGGCCGCGCGGGGCCCCCGCCGGTGCCGGTGCCCCTCGGGTCCACTACGCCCCGCCACGCCTCGCCACGCCCCGCCATACGCGCCCCGCGATGCCCCGCCAGCCTTCATTAGGGCCCAATCGGTAGAGGAAGCGGACGGTCAGGGGGAGCAGCGGGGGGCGGAACGGGGGGCGGCGCGGACCCGCGGGGGCGGCGCGGCGCGTCACATTACTCTGTATGCTAATGCTCAGCCACAGCCGTCGCTCTCCGTCGCACACCAGGCAGCGCAGCGCAGAGCCCCGCGCAAACAGCGGAAACAAAAAACGGGAGACACGAGATATATAGTGACCGCCGCCACCGTGGCCACAACCGCCGGCCGCCGAGAGTATCGACCGCGCTGCTCCCCGCTGCTGTTTTCAATTTTAAATTCTTGCTCGAGCGCGATGCACAACAACAACAACAGCAGTGAAGTGCAGTGCACCTGGCTCACCTGGCGGGCGAACAGGAGCACCTACCACCACGCCGGGGCTCGAACCCACGCCGTCCGTCAGCGAGCCCGCCAGGCCACGCCACGCCCGGCCACGCCCCCGCGCGCAATGCGCCACCGTTTTAATTGCTTAGAGAGGGGCCTAAGTCGCTGCGGCTCTCGGCAGCGCGCCAGCAGGCGGCGGCGTGCAACGCGATATGCCGACCTATCTCGTGCTGCGCCCCTCCATCCACCCCGCGCTGCTGCAGTCTGTGAGAGCATCCAGTGAGGTATACTGGCTGCAGTGGTCGTGTGGTGGGTTCTCTAGAGTGGTGGTGGAGGAGGAGGAGGCGACAGTCACCTTATCTATCACTATTTACTACCAAGACGAAAGCCAGCCCGGCCCCCTTCGGCCCTGCCCCCGCCCGCCCGCCCCACCAGACCAGACGAGGACGATTATAAATGAGGGTGGAATACATTAACCCTTGCCCGGCCGTCCGGGGGCCGTCCCGGGGCCGTCCCGGGCCGTCCCAGCAGGGGCAGCACTGCTCACGGGCACGTACACGCATATGTGTGGGCGGACAGGGAGGGTGAAGGGTGGCCGGGAGGACGGGCAGGGGGAGGACGGCCAGGCAGCAGAGGGCGGACTGAACGAGAACGGTCAGGAGGAGGAGGACGGTCTGGGAGAGGACGGTCTGGAAGAGGACGTCCAGGAAGAGGACCGTCTGGACGAGGACGACTAGGAGGAGGACCGACTGGAAGAGGATCACCAGCAGGACGGTGATTTGGAAGAGGATGGTTAGAAGGACGACGACCGAGGACGAATTGAAGATAGCAGGATGGCGTCGTCCGTGCTATCACACCGCACAGTGGGCCAACAACAACAACAACAGGCCATCATCGGAACGTTCGTTGGAAAGGCGTGTTATTAATTTCGACATGAACCGCGGCCGGCGGGCAGGCAGGCAGAGGTACTCCTCCTCGAAGATCGTGAACGGCTCCTCCTCCTCCCCCGGCGGGGCGCGGGCCGTGCCGAGGGCCGTGCTCAGGGCGCTCGCCACACCTCCGCGCCCGCCTCCGCCACACGATCCTAACGGGGGAAAATACATAAAAAATACCGAAGCACGACGTCTTCCGCTGAACGCCCCAAAAACAACGAATAACCGCTCATTCGGGGGAGTTTATATACCGCGCCCGCTCGGCTGCCTTTCGCTATCGATGCGAAATTATTATTATCGGTCGTCCTGCTGCTCGTCGTCTGCAGCTCTCGTGGGGTCGCTAAAACGGGACTGCGCAAAACGTGCGCATGGGGAGGAGAGGGGCGGCGGGAGGGGTTTGACTGACGGGGCGGCGCCGGTGGAGGGAGGGAGGCAGGGCTGTAAGTCACAGTAATTATTGTGGAGTCGAAACAATCACAACAAGACCAGGAATAGACCCCCGGTGCATGGGAGTGGCAGCGGGCGGACGGGGAGGAGAGGAGAAGGGGAGAAGGGCGACGCCGCCCGCGAGAGAGGAGAGAGGAGGGGGGAGGGCGAAGGGAAAAACTGGAAAACGTAATCAGTCCACCTCACGTCGCTCCTCTCGCCGCTGACGTTAAGAAATTGGAAAATTAAGAGGCGGGTGAGCTCTGGGAGAAACGGCAGTGTCACGCCTGGCTGCAACCGCTGCTGCTGCTGCTGCTGCTGCTGCCGCTTCCAGAGCGACCAGATTTAGAAGCAGAGCGTGCAGTCAGACTGATTCCCTTTCCGCGCGCCGCCACCACACCGCGGCGGCGGCCAGGTTTTACTGCCTCAGTCGAACTGCTGGTGGTGGTGCTGGGACACACGGCATGCAAGCAGCAAGCAGCCTTCTCCGCCGCCACGCCCCGGCCCCGCGCGCCCTCTCTCCGACACGCAAGTCACAGATTACAGGGGAGCGGGCCGCGGCCGGCCCCGCCGGTGGCACCTCGAGGTGCTAAAGGCCTCGGCGTTTAACCCCCCCACCTGCTCTTCCCTTCACAACACCCGACTTGACCGCCGCCGCCGCCATTTCCAACTCGTGTAATTAGAGCGGACCGCTCGCTGTGGCGCTGCCGCTGCTGCCCCTCCGTGCCGCAGAGACGAGGAGATGACCGTTGTTTGTCACTCTGAGCAGCAGCAGCAGCAGCAGAAGCACCAGCAGCAGAAAGGCAGTAGTTTTCTAAACTTAAACACCGCGCTGCTGCAGAGAGAGAGAGAGAGAGAGAGAGCGCCCTACAGACCAGCCGCGCTGCACTAGCAGCGCCACATGTCCGCCAATTACAATAATGATGATGATGATGATGATGACGACCATCATGTGAGCGCGGACGCCTTCATAAACACAAGGGGAGGACAAACAGTAGCTGCAGCAGCAGCACATGACCGCCACCGGCGAGCAACGGGCACACACACACTCCCACACAATAAGACTATGGACCACTACCACGTGACCTACCGGGCCTCGGGGCGCCGAGCGCCGTCGTCGGCCACCTCCCCGAAGTCCTCCCTCCCTTCACTCGCTCACCATATCGATCCTGGCCGACGAACCCCCGCCCCGCCGCCCCCGCCTAGTCCTGCTCCCGCACCGGAGGAATAAAATAAAAAATATGCCCGCCTGCTGCCCAACCAGCCCTGCTCTCCTCTCTTCTTTCTTGTGTGTTGTATAGTATCCCTTTGAAAAATAGTGGCCCCTCCGTCCAGTCCAGTCCAGGGGGACACGACACAACACAGGCAGGACGGTCCGAGCCGAGGGGACAGGGGGACGACAGCCCGACAAACCGGGCAACAAGTAAAGCCCGTCCACACACACTCGCACATGCACACACACACACACACACACACACACACACAGGGACAGGATGATGCATGCGAGGGGCGCTCCCATCCTAAAGTATGGGACGCCAATACCCGTCTCTCGTGCGCCCACCCGCTCGCCCCCCGCTTAACCCTTTCCCCCTCACTTCTCATTTACGGATCACTGAATTATGAATCTCCACGCCGCGTGCCCCCGAGCGGCGGGCCGGAGGGGCGTGATGGTGGAGCTGGAGCACACCGAGTCCCTCCTCCTCCTCCTCCTCTTGCCCCTGCAGGCCGTCCGTTCGTATACCGAGCCCCGGAGCCCTGCTCGTCGGCCCGCGCCTGCACAGTGTACGCAAGCAGCAACGGCAGCAAGGGGGAAGGGGGGTCGCACAGACAAAGTTCCGTCTCAACTTGGTCCGGGTGGGCCAAAAGCAGAGACGGAGAGACTCCGCCCGCCACGCCACGCCCGCACGGATTCGGGCTAATTCGCTGTAGACCACTGAGCAATGGATTAGCGATTGGGGCAGCCAGAGCCTTGCTCGGCCAGAGAAAAGAGAGAGAGAGAGAGAGAGAGAGAGAGAGAGAGAGAGAGAGAGAGAGAGAGAGAGAGAGAGAGAGAGAGAGAGAGAGAGCTTCACGCCAGCCAGACACGCCTCCAAACCCTTGAGCCTGCTCCCTGGCAACTGCAAAACAACTTGGGCATTGCGCGGCGAGCGAAGTCTCAAGGATGAGCGCCGTGCGAGTCCAGCAAGGAACAGGGAGAGCCCTTGCCCGACGTGACGTGGGGCGGGGCGGGGCAACCGCGACAGTAACGGGACTGGTAATCCGCGAGGACAATATTTCATCGAGGAAATCAATTACATTCCACAGAGGAGGACGCCGGTCGGCCGGCCGGCGGGCAGGAGAGTGGCGCGTGCACGTGGTGGTCGCGTGGCTCGGGGCGGGGCGGAGAGTGGAGGAACAGCATGCCGACCAGCTCCCTGCTCGCCGCCGCTCTCTGAGTGAGGCTGAGGCCAGGATTTTGCGC
>NW_026269141.1:0-3402 GCF_000697945.3 Frankliniella occidentalis | reverse complement strand
GGGGGGAGGCACGTGGCCTGGCCGCCCTCGAAGGAGGAGGAGGGGGGATGCTGATCAGAGCGGACCCACCACCCCTTTCCTGCAAGTACGCCAAGCCACCCTCCGCCCCGCCACACCCATAGGAACAAGAGCGGTTGCAAGGATTCTCAACTCTCAACCCTATGCGCGACCATAGCGACTCGCTCTCCATGTCAGCGTGTCCGGCGTGCGGAGAAGAGACAGATTTGAGGGCAGACAGAGAGACATATGCAGCGAGCGTCGTGGTGCGTCTGTGTGGTGTGCAGCACGGGACCGGACAGGAGCTGCCAGCTATAATTAAAAATGTTTCGAGCAGCAGAGATGGGCGGCATGGGCGGCGGCGCTCGGCAGCAGCCACAGCAGCGCCTTATAGCACTATAGTGCATCAGCTTGCTACGTGCTCCCGAGCCTCCCATCACACGTCCGAGCAGCCGGCATAATCAATCCACAGGGAGGAGTGCGTGCGTGTGTGTGTGCGTGTTGTTGATGCCCCGTGTGTGTGGGAGGACGAATATGAAACATTAGGCTTAAGCAGGCGCCAAAGACACGCATCCCCGGACCGCATCGTAAATCATCCCAAAAACTTCGAGATTTGTCATTTGACGTGCGTGCGCGTGCGTGCACGAGCCCCCCGTGTGAGCGGCGCGTCGTTTGTCACAGTTTGTCATGCGAGCTCCGCGCTCGCCCGCGTCGACGTTCGCTCTGACCGCACAAATAAGTTGGATCATCATCACGAGCTGCTTGTCGGTCGGCGGACCGCCGCTGCTACCCGTCGCAACAGCTTTAGTAGACACCCAGACACACCATAAACCAAAGTGTGTAAATGTCGGCCACTTGTAGGTGTGTGAACGCCATTTCGTTTTTTACATGTAAAGGGACAAGTGTGTGGAATATTCAAGGGAAAATCACACTTGTACTCTCCTTGGTGAACGGAAAGGCATAATCACTCCAAAAAGTATGCGGTTCTCAAGAACTTGCGTTTTCCAGTGCATATCATCAGGGTAAAACCGCAAAGCGCATCACACTTGAGCAGCTTCAACTTCAGACACATTTGGGGCGGCCGCGCCCACCACCGCATTCACATTCACGGGTCTGCCAGCAGGCCGCGAGGGGAGGAGGGAAGGGAATCCTCTGCTCCCTCAGAGAGAGAGACTTCTGAGAACGTGTCACAAATTATTGAACAGGCGTCGGAAGTCGTCACGCAGGCCTGGCCGCACCGCCTCCCACGACGACGCCCTGGTAGCGACGCCCGTGACGGTGGCGGTGGTGGTGGTGGTGGTGGTGGTGGTGGTGGTGGTGGTTGGGGCCGAGGCAGCAGCAGCGGCGACTCGCGCCACCGCCTCCCCCAGCAGCACCCTTCACCTTGGCGACGCCGCGCCGCGCCACGCCACGCCGCGCCACGCACCTCGCGGGCAGAATAGCCAAGCAGCAGCAGCGATGGTGCACTCGCCACACCTAACATCTCACCTCCACCCCATTTCCTCGCTCTCTACCCCCCATCCCTCCGTCTCTCCCTCTGTTCTCTCCCTCTTCTTTGCTATCGCATTTTCTCTCCAGCAGACTCCCCAGCAGCTCGACTCACAAATCCTCTTCTCTCTGCTCTATTAACCTCACAGTGCGCGTCGCGAGGCGTCGCCTACGACTTTTCATCCCCCCCCCCCTCTCTCTCTCTCTCTCTCTGCCTGACGCTCCCCAACGCCACGCCACAGTCGCACAGCAGCGAAGCCATTCCGGGGGCTTCCCCAAATGACGCTGATTAAGCGGGGGGAGAAGCGAAATAATGTCATCTGGGATGATCGACCGACCGCAGGGATGCTGGCTGCTGCCTCTGCGGCCGGCTGGACCAGAGAGGCAGGGGGAGGGAGGGCCTGGCAGGGCACAGCAGCCGCACGCGGGGCTCAGGTCGATAACTGCTGCGTCGACCAACGGAATCGGGTCGTAGAGCCACCTCAGCGTCATCAAATCCACCATCAACGCAGGCCGTCAGAGAGCAATCAAAAAACCTAAAATTCAATGAGAAGTCCTCTTCTTCCGGAGCAGGGCGAGATAAATTTACGAATTCAATAAATGAGAACAATGATCATTTAGGCTTACCGAGTTGCCCCACCAGGTTATTTCACTCGTCATACTGACTATACATGTACACATTTCTGGCGCCCAATATCAGAGAGACGCCGAGGAGGAAGAGCTCAAGCAGACAGCCACGCCAGGAGGCAATATCACAACCGTGCGTGCAATTATGAAGGCACTCCAGCATAGCAGCTGGGGCGGCTTACATAATGCGTGCGTGTGCGTGCGTGTGTGTCTGTGATGTGCATGTGTACAGTACAATATGTGATACACACACAGCAAAGGGCGCTCGTCCCCCGCGAGTGGAATGACGAGGCATAAATGAACGCGGGTGAAAAGGAAAGTGAGAAAGAGATAGACATAGACACACAGTTGGATAGAAAGAGAGAGCGAGAGGTGGAACGCATTCGGATTGGAAGCGAGAGAGAGATGAGAGATGGCACGCATTGCGGATGTGAATAGTCGGCCGGCCGATACGCGGCCGCCTGATCAATAAGGCAAGATAAAGGCCATCGGGGCGGGATAGGCAGACGCCCCAGGAGGAAATAGAGAGTAACAGAGCGAAAGGTGGGGAGGGGTGGGAGAGGCGGCAAGAGGTGTTCGGGAAGGGCATCGAGAGAGAGGGAGAGAGGGAGAGAGGGAGAGGGAGAGAGAGAGAGAGAGAGAGAGAGAGAGAGAGAGAGAGAGAGAGACGAGGAGAGTTATACGAGAGCTCTGCCGGCCGGCAATCACTCAACTTCATTCTCTCTCTCTGTCTCCCTCCCTTTCCTGCGCCTTTTGCCGTGCCCTTCACAACCTCCATCGGGCACAGACGCTCACTCTCTCACACTCACACATACTCCCTCGCTCTCACACACACGCACTGCAACGACGTGCGGAGTAACACGTCCAATATCCTCGCAGAGCCACAAGAGTGTTGTTGTGCGTCTGTGTGCTATACGTGCGTGTGGTTGTGTGCTTGTGTGTGTGGGTGGGAGGGCGAAAGACTGGCCACGCCGGTCTGCGCCAATGTAAAACCGCCGCGCTCGGTGGAAAAGGCTTTTTGGCGTGCGCGACGACAATCTGCATCGCGTCGCGTCTCGTACAACTTTAGCCTTCCTCCTCCTCCTCCTCCTCCCGGCCCGGCCGCCCCCGCAGCCCCGCGCTCCAAACGTCGTCAGACAAATATAATTATCATTGATCACCCTAACCACACACGTGCAGCCACATTTCTCATCCCGGGGCTAATATACGAGACAGGAGACAAAAAGACGGAGGGAGACGGATGGAAATATGCGCAACGGCGGGGTGGTGGGTGTGTGTTGTGCGAGGGGG
>NW_026269140.1:11113-11436 GCF_000697945.3 Frankliniella occidentalis | reverse complement strand
GTAGTCCCTGGTAATCGCCGGTAATCCCTGGTAATCACTATGTAATCGTTGGTAATCACCAGGTAATCGTTGGTAATCATCGGGTAATCTTTGGTTATCACTAAGTAATCCAGCCAGGAAATTCATGGAAATCTTTGGTAATCACTGGTAATCACTGGTAATCTTTGGGAATCACTGGTAATCTTTGAGAATCACTGGTAATCTGTGGTAATCAATTGCAATCTTTGATAATCTCTGGTAATCTTTTGTCAGTGGTAATCTTCGGGAACCCTTGGTAATCATAGGTAATCTTCGGTAATCTTCGGTAATCTTTGGTAATCCTT
>NW_026269140.1:5403-5693 GCF_000697945.3 Frankliniella occidentalis | reverse complement strand
GGGGGGGGGGAGGGGGGTAAAACGAGCGTCCCTTACACTCTGCACATCCAAGTCTAAAATGCTCTTGCTTTCCACGGCCATGTCTGAACCCACTATGTACTATACTCGCGATGTGCGAAATCCCGCGCACGGGCTGGCGCGGCGTCCTGGGCTGTAACGGGTGCGATTTAGTCCTGGGCCGCCGCAGGATGGTGAACTTGACGTCGTTGTAACCCCTCGTTGTTGAAGTTGAGGGTGAGGCGAGGCGTAGCCTGGATTTTCCGGGAGGAGGGGGGGGGGGTTGGGGGTTG
>NW_026269140.1:0-432 GCF_000697945.3 Frankliniella occidentalis | reverse complement strand
TTGGTCAGCCGCACTGACCGAAATGAACTTGCAGAGATATAGGGGATCGATCCACGCCACGGCTATTTTGATTTACTACACACCCTCACCTCTCTCTCTGTATTTCCCCTTTCACCCTTCCCTTTTTTTTTGTCCCGCTTCCCTCTCACTGTCTGACCACATTTTTAAAATATATATAGATACATGTATCGTATATATGTACATTCTAATAAATATAAATTGACGTGGTTCAACCAGCGGCCGGCCAGCAGCAGTCGATAGAATGCGGATGAAAAGGGCAGCATGAAAAAGGGCTATGTCCTGCCCTGCCCACTCCCTCTCCACTTTTTCCAAGCGCGAGCGGCCCCTCTCGTTGATGCACTGCCCCTCATTACTTTCAGTCGCGATTTACCGTGGATAGCGGCAAGCAAAATAGGTGGCCGGCCTGGCGTT
>NW_026269139.1:12473-12979 GCF_000697945.3 Frankliniella occidentalis | reverse complement strand
GCGGCCGCAGCCACCATCTCCTCCGTCACCTGGGCAGCGAATTCAGCGTCGGCTTCATCGTCAACAATCAATCACAGCAAAGAATTTTCCGTGAACACCTAGAAAAATGAAAAGTTGTCACAGCCATCGTATGGTTACTTCAGGGACAGCCATAAAGTGATGGTTGAGGTAACGTTAAAATTGTTCTGAAAACGAAAATATAGTTCCGACAAGTGTAGAATTGTTAATTTTTGAAGCATGTTATTGTTGTCCCTGAAGTAACCTCACGATGGTTGATACGACTTTCCCTTTTTCTGGATGAAGTTTCCGCCGGTTGATTCGGGAGAGCACTAAGCCCGGTGCGCTTTTCCAGCCTCATATTTTTAGGTTGTGAGCGATTTTTTTTTAAAACGACAATTTGAGGGAATTTTGATCGGAAACTGGTTTATAAAACGAACGACGACCGGGAACTTAAAAGCAGGAAAATGTTTGCCATGATGACGATCCACATCGCCGTCGCCATGCCC
>NW_026269139.1:5097-6443 GCF_000697945.3 Frankliniella occidentalis | reverse complement strand
TTAAATGTATCCATTTGAACAATAATAACACAGACAACAGCGTAAACAACAACACACGAGGCAACGTATAGCCGGAAGTTGGTTAAAGGGAGGGGGAGCTAAATAGGAACTTCCAATTCATAATAAACATTGAAAACAATAATAAATAAATAATATAGTAGATGCTGTGCCCTTGACATTAGAAATAAGCATAGTGTTTATGGTTCACGATTAGTGAGAAGCAATCACCAAATTGCACCGCCGTAACGTCCCGTTCAGTACAGCGCTTCACTCGTGCTCACTCCTCGGGGTGCCCCCTCACCACCATCCGCCGAGCGCTCGGGTCTCGGCTCGGGTAGCCTTCGGGTCGGCCAACTACGAACCACATCCGGTTGCGGTTGACCGCGAAATTTTGTTTTCTTTGGAGCGGGTTTTAGAATAGAAATGTCAGTTGGGGCTAAGTGTCGGAGGGAACAGCATCAACAACAAGATCATCATGGGCATGGAGAAGCCTAAGTTAGTTGTGTGCATCAGGTAAATGCATGGCATTGTTCCGGATTGTTCCTAGAAAATCTAGAGGTGGAGACTTCAAGTGTCATGTTTGTCTTCAGAATATGAGTCAGAAATCAGTTTTAACAACACATTTCAAAAATGTGCACGGCATTCAAACAGATAAAAAGTCATTTTCCTTTATTTATAAATTGTTCATAAAATGTGCGGCTGTAGTTTGCACTTGCCTTGGAAGTTTGGCCTCAATATCGTGTGACCGCCTTGCAATAGATTCTTAATTCTGAAGATCAATTTGTAAGGCATTAACTTTTTCAGTATACATAAAATTGCAAAGAAACGTGGTTCTTGCTGTAAATAGGAAGAAATGTGGTGTCCGTGTCTAGCCAGGTATTTATAAAATATGCGGCTCCCTACACTTGCATATGTGCCTTGAATTTGGGCTTGAAGTAGCTTTACACACTGATAAAGATGATTTTTTAATTTTCAAAATTTCTTTAGTTTAAACGATTTAAACTGAAACCTAACCTAATCTGGGCCCACAGACTCTACCCGAACCTCTCCGGAGAGAGTTGACCCGAAGTCACCCGGAGCACCACAATCCTTAACTGAATATAACAGATGAGAGTGTAGTAGCTTTTGTGGTTTCTTTATAGTCACTCATTTACAGTGAAACATTTGGGTCAGATCATTTTTATTTTTCCTTACTCTGAAAATAAGCCGCAGTTAAACAACAGTTTGTTAGTGTACAGCAAACTGGAAAATCATTGTTGCAAGTAAACATCTGCTTTCACGGTTTGAAATTGTACTTTTAAAGCTCAACAATGGTTTTAACAGCAGTTGCTGTAATTTTTTGTATT
>NW_026269139.1:0-477 GCF_000697945.3 Frankliniella occidentalis | reverse complement strand
CTCCTACAATTGGTGTTGTCCACAGATTAAGAAATTTTTTAGACCATCAAAGCAAAAAAACAATATACTACGGGTTAATTCATTCAAGATTAAATTACATGGCATCCATATGGGGATCAGCAAATCCCTCAAGACTATACCCTCTCCGGATGTTACAAAAACGCGCGATCAAATCCCTTTTTGGCTACGACAAAATGACAAGCTCGGAGAAAATTTTTAAAGAAACTGGAATAATGAAATTGGAAGACGTAATCCATCAAGCTCAGGCCACTATCTGCCACGCCATTACTCAAGGGTATAGAACTTGTAACACAACATTTAACAAAAACCTAGATGTGCACCATCACAATACCAGGCATCGTGAGGACATTAGGAGAACAAGTAGTAACTCCACAAAATATGGCCTGAACAGCATTTACAACAGCATAGCTACGTCCTATAACAATCTTCCTTCAGAAATCAAAATCATCAAAAAAC
>NW_026269138.1:6169-6945 GCF_000697945.3 Frankliniella occidentalis | reverse complement strand
TTTCAGATGAAGCCATTTCTACTGGCAATTGTAGAAAAATGATGGCTCGTATTCGGAAAGTTGACAGCAAAATTGACATAATTGGTTGGAACCTGACTCGGCTTGTGAACGCTGTGAAAACAGGCGAAAAAGCTGTGAAAAGACCACCAGGGCTGCCGTCATTTCCTATTGAGTCTCAGGCAGAATTGAAAGTAATTGAGTCCTTCTTAGCTGACCCCAACAACCTCAATGCAGCTGTAAGGAAATTTCACCAATTGGCCATAAATGATGATATTTAGTTCATGAGTCTTAAATCCACTGTCATTAGTACTCTATTGGCTCTATACATAATTTTGTTTATATTTACAGGGAAATTATATGGCCAAGTTTGTTTATCCAGATGACATGGCAAAGTCAGTGAGGAAATTAATGCTTGAGATGGTTGGCAAAAGTGTGGCAAATCAATACTCCTTTAAAGGAGTAGGACAGAAACTCAAATTTGAAAAATTAAATATGTGGAGTCTAATACTTGGTAGGAATTACTTTATATGGTTGAGAAATAGAATGGAACTTAACTTTTTCTAACTTGTTTTCTCTTTTAAATCATAGGTGCCCTTCAACAGCTTCCAGTGCATACGACCTTAAGCAGGCCCCTTCTGTTGCTAGCCGTTGGCTCACTCTTGCTTCATACAAGCCAAAAGGCAAAAAGTCAGATCCGAATGCTGCGAAATCTAAGAAGAAAAATAAGCAAGCTAAGAAGATGCAAAGCTAAGAAGATGCAAAGTGCGCACACATTT
>NW_026269138.1:1090-1179 GCF_000697945.3 Frankliniella occidentalis | reverse complement strand
ACGCATTTCTGGATGGTTAATTTTTGGTCCATTTTTCGGTCGTGCCTCGGGTTCCGCGCTCTGAGCCGTTTTCAGAGGGCTGCAGCTTC
>NW_026269138.1:0-1014 GCF_000697945.3 Frankliniella occidentalis | reverse complement strand
ATATCAGAGGCATTCTCTATCTTTAAACAAACAAACGAATTATTTGCACTATTTTGTACATGGCGCACGGGAGTTCAATCTGACTTATAAAATTTTGTATAAATTCATGGATTTGATTCTTGGATTATTTTGCAAAAAACTGTACATAAGAACGCAAAATTTTTGCATGCCCAGCGGTATTGAACACAGTCCAACGTCTTCATTATCAAAAAATTGTGTATGCACTCTTAGTCACTCGTCTCGGGTGTCAGCGCCGCCTAGTCCTAGTAAATAAGGGCTGTGATATTTTTATTTTCAATTTGAATTAAAATCCCATTCTTCCTGAAAGTGCAGTTTTATTTTTTAAAGCAGCTTGTTCAATTCCGTTTGGGAAGTACGACACAGAACCGATATTCAATCGACCTGGTCCCGGTGCACCCCGGATAGTGGTATCTGATATCTAAGCGACGTCTAAACGATGTATGGAAAGATGTCGGGAAAGCGTCGATCCAGTGACCACCTCAGCACCGAATCGATGTAAAAATCGATATTAGATAGACATCCGTAAATCGATGTCGTATCGATGTGTTTTCGACATTTCATTTATCACTGGGCACCTCGGGAAAATATGGGATATTGTTCCAGCAAGGATAAAAATGTCCCGCCGTCCAAATTCGGCTCAGAGCGTAAGTGGCCAAGACTATTCGCGCTCTGAGCCGTTTTCAGAGGGCTGCAGCTTCGTAACCTTGGTGGAACAAAATCCGGCGACCACGCTGGATGGTAGCTAGGCCGTCTGGGTACACCTCGGAAAAGTATGGGATTTTGTTCTAGCAAGGATATAAAAATCCCGCCACTCGGAGCTGTGACTAATTTTTTGTATGGGTTTTACTTTTGTTTGTGAGGCTAGTCAAAGGCTGCAATAGTTTTATTTTCAATTTCCAAGTGAAGGCCGAGTCCCAGGACATACATGTTTTTGTTTCTCTATTTTTCATTATTCCTTTGATCAAGAAAAATTGGAGACTAAAATTGTTTCGA
>NW_026269137.1:5635-6174 GCF_000697945.3 Frankliniella occidentalis | reverse complement strand
ACAATGCCTTCCGGCCCCAAAATTTGACATATTCACAGCATTTGTCGGGGACTTATTACTCTAAAATTAGGGACATGAAACTTCTGCTGTCCGATAACGGTCTTCATTAAAAGTTCGAATTTTGACTAATTCTGTAAAAATCAACGTTTTAGTGATACTACATAATCTGGGGACCCTTAAGCACTAGATAATCTTGGGACCCTTAAGCCAAAAAGAGGGTGTGGTTCGACCCGTAATGTGTGGTTTACGTATTACTCCCTTTACAATTGTGTGACATGAAGCCTTTTTTACGATTTAATTGACCATTTTTCTTTTTCACGTTGTTTTCGGCAAGAAATGCTCCATAGCACCGAAACGGTACAAGATAGAGCAAAGCGGAGGAAATTTTCGATCGAAGGGTTCTAGTTTGACGAGTTACCTCTTAGGAGCCCATAAAAGAATATTTGAAAAATATAAATAATAGCAACCCACGGTTTTTGATTTTTTTTAAAGTCAATTTTTAAGATAGAAACGGATGCTTCGAACTCGATCTGTCTTTT
>NW_026269137.1:5007-5585 GCF_000697945.3 Frankliniella occidentalis | reverse complement strand
AGTCAATTTTTGAGCAAGAATGCTCATCATTGAATTCGATCGATCTGTATCTCTATGATACAAAACGACCCTGAAATTCCCAGATCGCTATCTCAATCAGCCGGTAGCAACTCCCTATACGGCCGGGCCGCGCACTGTCTCGGCCGCGCCGCTGGGCCGGGACGGCGGCCGCGCGCGCTGCAGCTCTCTTTTCTATTTGTCATATCTCCTGTACCAAACCTCCTTTTAACAAAGTGCCTTACTGTGCTAGAAAGAGAAAAGCACGAGGGATCTAATGATATAAATGATAATCACTGAATCGAACTGGAAACATTTTAAAATGCGAGTTGAACGCGACCTACGGGGTCCGGAGACGTGACAGGGCAACCTATTTTCATTTTTTTTCGAGGTTCAAAACGCTTTTAACCCGCCGACCACCAGTGAATCAAACGTAATGTTATACAGATCATGCCGAATCAGAATAGCAGGGTACGATTTTTCTATACTCACCTCGAAAAGAGAGAATGCGATAAACTTGCAGTGGGCAAGATGGCCGTCAGAGCGTCCGCTGTTTTCAGATTGAAAAATAAAATATTTCT
>NW_026269137.1:0-336 GCF_000697945.3 Frankliniella occidentalis | reverse complement strand
AATGGTAAAGTTATTGGCATATTCCATTTGGTATTTTACATTTTTAATGTTACTAATGTTATCAGTTTGAAAGTTTGATTGTATTTGTCATGTTTAGTCCTCAGTCCCCAGTAATTAGAATTGGGAGTGTGATGACTTTTGACCTCGACAAATGAATACTATTAAGATATTTAACTTACAATGTATCGAACAATAGTAGAACATCCAAATATCGTAAAACTCTGGGTAAGGCAAACCCTTGTTACAATCAGCTGGAGAAATTTTATTCAATACCCTCAGTTGCCTCTGGTTGTAGTGAAATTATATCAAATAATATTCATTTTAATGTGTTGAAAC
>NW_026269136.1:6550-7243 GCF_000697945.3 Frankliniella occidentalis | reverse complement strand
CTGCAGGCTGCAGCGCTGCAGCGCCCAACACGACGACGCCGAGAGCGACGCCCGAGCGATGCATGCCGCCGCGCAGCAGCAGCAGCAGCGACGGCGGCGGCAGCGCGGGCCGCGACGCGTCGGGTTACAGCGACAATCGTGAGAAAACATACCGTTACGTCATCCAATACCTGACATGTCCTGTATGCACTACTGCAGCCCAGTCGCGTGACGGCTGCAGCTAGCAGCGGGCGCACGTACTGCATCAGTCCAGCCCCCCCCCCCCCCCCGGAGCAAGCCTCCAGCAAGCAGCCCCCAAGAGGGATCGAGGGGCAGTCAGTAAACCACGCAGGTGCCTGGCAAGCCTTCAGCAGTAAGCCCTGGGGTTAGTACCGGGTGGCTACATACTGTACAGCGTGCGGGCGGGCGGGCTTGCTGCGGCTCATTGTGGCCCCGTGCGAGTAGGCAACCCACCCGCACGCATGCATGCGGTGCAGCTTGACCACGAAAGTGCGCGGCGTGAGTCAGCCTCTTAGTACAACAAGCCTTCTCGTGGTGCCTCGCAGTGCAAGCCTCCAGCGTGGCCTACCTACAGCCCCCGCCCCGCTCCCGCTTGAGGTTAGAACGCAATTAGCCGCCCTGATAGATGGCGCGGCCGCGGCGACAGTGAGAAGTGAACGACACATCGATCAACGCCTCGCTCGCGGGGAGGGG
>NW_026269136.1:2855-3860 GCF_000697945.3 Frankliniella occidentalis | reverse complement strand
CCCGCCCCGCCACTGCGAAGACGGGGAATGTATCCTTGACCCGGACGCCCTCTCTGGCCGGCGGCGAGGCGGGGCGGGCGAGGGCGGCCTTGTGCAGCGAGCGAGCTCGGCCGGTACGGCAGCCCAGCCGGGTCCGGAGCCACCCACAACTGCACACATACTCGCACACATCGCTGCCGCCACCGCCACACCGCACTCGGCCGGCGGCGCGCGCCTCGCAGCCTGCAGCGGCCTGTGCAGCTCCTTGAATGTCGAGGCTGCTGCAGCTGCCTCGCCGCAACGGCGGCCCAAAGAAGGGAGGATATAAAAATGAGAAAGAGGAAAAAAGAAACGACGGCGACAGGAGAGAATCGCTAAGGGCGCGGGGCGGGGACGTGGGGCCGCGGCTATGGCGGCGCGGGCTGCAGCCGAGGAAGGCTCCTGCCGACCCCAATTAGTGCTGACCCGCCTCATCACGAGGCACGCACCTCGGCGCCGGACGCACAGAGTTCGGATCGGGTTGAATCGGGTTGAATCGGGTCACAGCAGAGAAGCCCTGCTGCTGCGGGCTGCGGTGCGCGGCCTCGGCGAGGACCTCGATGGTGTGTCAAGCGGTGCGGTCGCACCCGCATCCACGACGACACCTCGCGTGACAGGCAGGCGTCATCGCTGTAACCGCGATAATGTATTACAAGACGCAGGGCAAGCCTTCAGCAGTTAGCCCTGGGGTTAGTACCAGGCGGCTACATACTGTACAGCGTGCGGGCGGGCTTGCTGTGGCTCCTTGTGGCCCCGTGCGAGTAGGCAACCCACCCGCACGCACGAAAGTGCGCGGCGTGAGTCAGCCTCCTGGTACAACAAGCCTTCTTGTGGTGCCTCGCAGTGCAAGCCTCCAGCGCGGCAGCCCCGGCAGGTGGCCTAGCCGGCCGTAAGCCCCCGCCCCGCTCCCGCTTGAGGTTAGAACGCAATTAGCCGCCCTGATAGATGGCGCGGCCGCGGCGACAGTGAGAAGTGAACGACACATCG
>NW_026269136.1:0-1260 GCF_000697945.3 Frankliniella occidentalis | reverse complement strand
CACCTCAGCGAGGCGTCGGCGTTTGCAGACGCACATACCACCACGCCTCTCTTTCCTTCTCTCTCTCTCTCTCTCTCTCTCTCTCTCTCTCTCTCAGTCTCTCTCTAAAGATCGTTCGACAGCTCCCGTTAAAGGTGAGCGATGCACACACACTCACACACTTGATGTGTTTTCCCAGGAAGTGATCAGCCGGCACGTACGTCCAGTCGGACTAGCTGCTGCAGCGCCCTCCAGGCCGGAGGCTGAGCTGTTGCAGGCGGCTCCATTGCAAAGGTTGTGATGGCGCCTACTGCTATTACTTGGAGCCGCCGCCGAGAGTGTCTCAATCTGCTCAGCTTGAGCGATCCAAGAGAAAATAAAAACAGAGAGAGAGAAGGGGGAAGGTTCCGTAGGAGAGAACCCACGAACAATGAATTGCAATCATTTATACGGTGTAAATCTAGCGATAGACTTATTTGGAATGTTGTGGAGAGGGTAGTCTCCAGCCGCCATAGAGGGTCGTGCGTCCTCCCTCGATACTCACCTGAAACAAGAAGGAAAAAAATATTGTTAGACACTTAGTTGCGTGCACACACACACACACACACACACACACTCACACACACACACACCACACGCGCCACGTCGAACAAACACACACAAAGAACAGCGGGGATATGGGCGGCAGCCTCGAGTGTCGCATCGCATGGCGGTGAAACGATATAAATGACATTGCCCCTATTTACAATCAATTTCGACCACTCTTCCTCCACCCCCCCCCCTTTTTCCACCACCCCCGCGGATCCTATCCTATCACCCACTATGTGTTGCTCTCTTTTCCATTTTTTTTTATCTTCCATATATAAAAGTGGATGGATGGACATACATAGAAAACATGAGAAAGACACACAGAAAGCTGAGGGCCGCCTTCGCTTTCAGCCGCGCTCGCTACGGTTTCCGACTGTTGACAAATGGAGGAACAATTGCCTGGCCCTCTCCGTTACCATTTGTACGACATTGCCCGACCCGCACGCACGACACACGACTGGCCGCTATCATCTTATTAATAATTTTTACTAGTATTGTTGACGCACCCCACCACTCGGCGTGCATCTAGTCCGTCGCAAGGAACGAGAACAAATTGGCGAAATTCGCCCAACTTGAACTAATCCTGCAGGTCAGGTTTCGTACCGCAAGGCGATGGTGGTGAAATCGCGGGTAGCGCGGCGCGGTCGGTGCAGTCCAGGGGTCGGGACCCCTGCAGCGAGGAGGAAAGGGGTT
>NW_026269135.1:12085-12434 GCF_000697945.3 Frankliniella occidentalis | reverse complement strand
CAGGGAAATCCTTTCTGCGGGTGATAGCGACGATACGGGCCGGCGTGACGTCGGCTGGCGCGCCCATGAAACGCTTTCGAAGAAGGATAAACTCCACCCGGGCGCGCGGACGCCGGGGGTCCTGGCTGACCCAGATATGGCGGGAGCGGCGCAGGGCCCGGGCCGGCGCGGCGTACGCAGAAGTCATTGAGCAGCCCGAGCAGTGTGCGCATCAATGGGCGGAGGGGATTATACTTTATCAGCGCCGCTTTGTTAGTCCGTTCAAATAACACCGCCTTAGGGAGTGCGGGGCGGGGGTAGGGTTGTTGCGGAGGCGTGGCATCCTGTGCCGACCGGTCGACTATAACAG
>NW_026269135.1:6740-7655 GCF_000697945.3 Frankliniella occidentalis | reverse complement strand
TCGCCTGGCGAACGCGAGCTTTGTGGTGTTATCTGCGGTGTGACGTTTGTGGCTGAGATAACGGGTGCAAGGGAGACGGCGGTAGCGAGCGACAGACGGGACGGACCGCGTGTGCTGCGCGAAGGAGTGGTCGCGGTCCCCCAGGTTGTTGAAGCCGGCACACTCACATGCCCGCCACCGCGTGGACTCCAAAGGCTGATTCACCTGTGACGTATGCGGGTCCATTAGCAGGGCAGGGCACCGCCGGATAGCGGTCTCTGGCCGCGACATATCATCGCCAGCTCACAGCCTCGCGCCGCCGCCGGCCGGGACTTTTGGTGCAACAACTTGCCGAGATGAGGTGTGTGTGTGTGTAGTGGCGCCACGGCGTGGCGGGCCGCTGCGGAACAAGCTTCGAGGTGCACGAAAACATGCAGCAGCGGTCCTGGGTCCGCCCCCCCCCCACCCGGCCCCGCCCCGCACCGCGTCATGCGGGGCGCTATCTGGAGCGCTCTGCCCTCGAACTTTGGATCGCCATTTCACACAATTCGGCGAGAGTCACGCTCGCGCTGCATGAGGACGATAGTAGTGAGTGACGAGAATCCATCTCGTACGATGTGTCGATAAAATTATTGTGATTGAAAATTGGGAGGGGGGGGGATGGAAAGGCTTATTGGTGTTAGGCCCGGGGTACATGTCCTCTGGCGCAGAGTGGCGCAGCGCGAGAAGGGAAAAGAGAGTGGGCACCCCGAATGGAAATGAGTCGGAATCAGGACTGCGGATCAGGGAAATCCTTTCTGCGGGTGATAGCGACGATACGGGCCGGCGTGACGTCGGCTGGCGCGCCCATGAAACGCTTTCGAAGAAGGATAAACTCCCACACGGGCGCGCGGACGCCGTGTGTCCTGGCTGACCCAGATATGGCGGGAGCGGCGC
>NW_026269135.1:0-1332 GCF_000697945.3 Frankliniella occidentalis | reverse complement strand
AACTCGTACAAAAGCTCTCTCTCCCGTCTCCCTCCCTCCCTCCCTCTCTTACACTCACACACATGAGGTCAGGGCGTCAGTGCTCGTGACGTCACGTGGAAGCCCCGAGGGGGAGGGGTAGGTGTGGGGGGCGGACCGCCCCCGCCCGCATGGCGTTTGGAGGCGGGAAGGTACCTGCCTGAGATACTGGTCTCGTCGCTCACCAACACCACCGCCACCTAATGTGGGTGGAGCCAGGGGTTGGGCTTCGAGCAAGCTGGGAAGGCAGCATTGCATCGTTCATTTTTCGACCTCACCACCTTTTTTTTTGTTTGGCGGGCTCAGTGAGCGCGTCGCGTTTGCTGCCCACCCCTTTCTCCCCTCTCTTCAAAGCTCAAGAAAGAATGGGGCGGCTCTTTTGCTCGCCCTTTTGTCTATTTTCGTCTTTGGCAGTGTTTCCTCGTCTTTGACTTTTGGATAATGGTTCGGGTGGAGTTGTAGTCGCGGAGGCAGGCCGGGTGCGTTGCCCCTCTGCACGTACGCACGCACGCGGCCCGATCGAAGCTGTCCGTGCGGCACGCGTCACGCCCGCATCAATAATGCACGTAGGCCTCCACGGGGCGGTCAGGTCTCGAGGGGCTGAAGGGGTGGTTTGTGTTGTCGGACGCACACACCGCTGTCACTATCGCGCACCGAGACGGCCGGACTCGGGGGAGGAAGGAAGGAAGAGCGACTTGAGGGGGACTTCCTTCCTCCCTTTCTTCGGACGGCGGCGCCTCTTCTTCCTCTTCACGCTGTCCAAGGCGGCGCGCGCGCCAGTCCCGTCCTCGGCCCCTGCTGCCCGGCTCGCTCGCTTGGCCTGCATCCTCCGTCCCGTCGTCTCGTCCGCTCTATCCCCATTGACCCTATTTTTCAAACCCCCGCGTCGCGTCCCCGGCATAAGAGCGTTCCCTCCTCGCCCCTTCTCCCCCTCTGGATCCCTTTCACTCACAGCCCCGCTGCTCCCCTCGCCCTTCCGGTCCCCCGACAAGCGTCGCGCAGCACAGCTCCTTTGCTGCGAGGGGTGGTGGTGGTGGCGCCAGGAGTGGGAGAAGGGAGAAAAGTTTTATGAGGAGACGCGAAAATCGAGGAAAGAGGAAGAGAGAGGGAAAAAAAAAGCCCGGTTGCTGACGTCATACACTGCTGCACTAGCCGCGCTACTACCAGCAGACCCCCTCGGCTCGTAGACTATCCCGGGCTCCACAACCCCCCACCCCTAATGCCGCCAAGGCCCCAGCCCGGCCGCCGCCCAAATACGGAGTCTGTGTATCAACCCCTTCTCCGCCGAGGCTGCGGCATCCCGAAATTCTCCAG
>NW_026269134.1:10676-10865 GCF_000697945.3 Frankliniella occidentalis | reverse complement strand
TAACAGATTGTGGTACAGGATGCACATATGTGTGTACTGTTGTTCCCAGATCCTATATGAGGCTCTTTGTTAAATGTTTCTGTACTCCATACTCAAAACACAGTACTTAGCTAGTACCGCCAGACAGTGAAATGGGTTGACCAATAAAGTACTGGTTAACTTCCTGTAGAGCAGTGAATCCTGCGCTTG
>NW_026269134.1:4986-5791 GCF_000697945.3 Frankliniella occidentalis | reverse complement strand
AGCTGCATGAATAAGGTATATTTACTAGTTTGACAGTTTTAACGACTTAAAACAACAAAATTAAATTATGAGTTGCTTATGTCAGACATTCGTTTAAGATTTAAGAGAGTTTTCGTTAAGAACAATCATAACTGCACGAAAAGCAGGCTGCACACAATGGGCCCATTCTCCTAGAATTGCAGTGTCTGACATGTCCTACAGACTACATCAACAGAAGGGGGCAAGCAGCCTCGAACGTCCCGTCGCTGCACCACGCAGGCCGCCGCCTGGCAGGTCTCGTCGCGGACAAGGACGAGACGCCGCAAGGCGCGCAGGCCGCAGGCCGCCAGCTCCTGGCCCAGGCCGGGAAAGCAGGAGCCCTCGCCTTCAGTATGTACAGTGCAGTACAATCGGAGCTCCTGCACTGATGATGCATTGGCACGAATCAGGGACAGCATAGTTGACTTGTGCTGAGCATTGACGGACACGCCCAGCCACCGTAGACTGTTATGCTTTGAGGAAGGGAAGGTCAGATTTGGACCAAAGTAATTGGTTACCGCCAAGCTGCGCAGTCTGGACATATGCTCCACACAACGCAGCTGATTCTCGGTTATATAATATACACTGAGCTCTTCCAGTTGTAACGGCAGGTCCGGGTAGTCCACTTTCTGAGCGCATCTCACTCTCAGTCTTCTTAGTCCCGACATCTTCAGCACCTCCTCCATGGCGCTGGGCTGAACGTCGACCGAGGTCGAGGTCTCCAGCTCCTCGAGGTGTGGCCCTAAGACACGAAGCAGGTCCTCAGAGCCAACGCCATGTAGGTTCC
>NW_026269134.1:0-253 GCF_000697945.3 Frankliniella occidentalis | reverse complement strand
CCTCGGTCAGCCTCGGTCAGCCCCCATTACGCCGCTCGACGCAGGTGAGGCTTGCGGAGGGCTGAGCTCTCCAATCCAAGCCCCTAGCATTTCAATAAAGCCGGATGAAAGCAAAGGAACGAATATTTTGCTAGAGAAATTGAAATGGTGGCTGTTTGTTTTTTTTTTGAAAATACAGCATTCATTGCATTCGTACTTTGTTTTCTTGCAGCTTGTCTAGTTGTTTCCTAGTGAATTTAATACTGTCAAACAG
>NW_026269133.1:10377-10682 GCF_000697945.3 Frankliniella occidentalis | reverse complement strand
GGGGGGACTTGGCCCAAGGGCGGGCCCGCGAGCCCAGCCGGTAATGACTGACTACCCGCAAACAGACCTAGCTGTGTGTGTGTGTGTGTGTGTGTGCCGCCGCTGCCTTGGCGAGCGACTTCCTCGTGCACCTGGCGCACCTGCTGCTGCATCTCGACGTTAATGTGCGCTCGCTGCACCCGCAGCAGCGGCAGCGAGCCAGGCGGCGACCTGCACCAGTTTGTGTGCCCGCCGGCGATGTTGCGGATGGTCCTACATCACTTTAACAGTTAAAGTTTAACTTCAACTTCATTGAGGGTCATAAC
>NW_026269133.1:4826-5597 GCF_000697945.3 Frankliniella occidentalis | reverse complement strand
GTAGAGGCCAATTGGATGATTGATTTTCCTTTTAAGGAAGTTTCATTTAAAAATGAAACTCGACCGGTAAGGTCGGGAAGGCAGGCATGCGTAACGCAGCGCTACCTCCTGGCAGGTAGGCAACGTCTGCGCACGGCTGTGTGCTGGGCCCTGGGCCGGCATACCCACTAGGCGTTAGTCCGCTCGCCTAGTAGGTAGGCAACGGCTGCGCACGGCTGTGTGCTGGGCCGCTGGGCTGCATACCTACCAGGCGCTAAGTGTTGGCCTTGATGAGGGTGAGACCTTCCGAGGAAAGTAGACGAGTCTCGAGGGGTGGACGACTGGGCGGCTCCTGTGTACAAGCCAAAATGTACTCCAGGTGTTCTCCGATTGTACTCCGACTGTACTCCGTGTACTCCGGCTGTTTTTGTCGCAAGTTCTCCGCGTACTCCGACTGTACTCCGGGTGTACTCCAGGTGTACTCTGCGCGCTCCGACCGGCAATACTCAGTGTTCTCCGACTGTACTCCGTGTACTCCGTGTACTCCGTACTCCTGTGTACACGAAAAATTCAAGTCGCCCACCCCTCGGACGAGTCTAAGCATCAGCCGGAACCTCGAGTTGAACCTCAACACTCAGGCCAAGGTGTGACACACTCACAATTTGCCACAAAAGATTGTGTGGGCATTTATAATCTCCATTTTTCCTGTGTGTGATTGTGTCGGTTTGTGCGTACGCACGCCTGGGGCCAGGGCGCCGCAGCGCGAGCGGCGAGGTTGTGTGTCGCGAGTGA
>NW_026269133.1:0-359 GCF_000697945.3 Frankliniella occidentalis | reverse complement strand
GGCGGTGAATACGGAAACGGCGGCGGGAAGCGGCGCCGGGCGGCACTAAGTGAATTAGCGCGCGCACTGTGCCGCCCCGCCCCGCCCCGCCCCGCCCCGCCCCGCGCCTTGGACAAGGGCGCCCCGCCGGTTGGTGGGTGTGACAAGTGGTTTCCAACCGTTACATTTGCCCGCGGTGCGCTCGCTTCCCAGAGCAGCCGGCTGCCGCTTCCGCGCGCTGCAAGGGGAAGGTCGCAGTTGTCGCCCTGGCGGTGAGGATGCGACGGACGCGTTTGTTGTGCACTCCTGTTCGGGCCGCGGCACGAGACGGCCACCGCCGCCTGGTAGGCACGGGTGTCATCCTGCTGGACCCACTGGGA
>NW_026269132.1:8627-10908 GCF_000697945.3 Frankliniella occidentalis | reverse complement strand
CCCCTTCATATCTCTCTCTCTCTCTCTCTCTCTCTCTCTCTCTCTCTCTCTCTCTCTTCCCGCCCATTACACCTCTCGTTATTCGCAGACATCTGCCTACGAGGCGGCCTCTCCAATGACGTCACACACACACACACACAAACACACACAGGTGTAGGCTTCATAGGCAGGGGCGTAACTGCGGCTGGAGGTCGCGCCCATCTCCTTTTGTGATGCCCCCACCTCCACAGGAGAGTCCGGCGTTAACTGTCTCAGGACTACCAACCTCCACCGCCCGCACCCTATCCCACCCCACAAACGGGGGGAGTGGAAGACGACGACGACGACGACGACAGAGTCACACAAGTGGTGTTCCAAACAAGATTTCCAATTTGTCGGAACAAGCCCCGCCTGGGGACGGGCTGGGCACAGTCGGGCTGACCCCGGGTCAAGCGGCCGCCGCTGCTGCCAGTGCTGCTGTGTATGACTTGGAGCTAATGGGTCAACTTGGACTTCCAGGTAAGTGGGCCAGAAACTCCTTCCTACGGCCGCTGCCTGCCTGCCGCCCCGGTGAGCCATACGCCAGGCCGCTCCCCCGCACCCCTTTCGGTCTGGCACAACAATCTCAAACAACTCATCACAACCGGAGCAGTATGGACCGGCCGGCCAGCAGAGCCGAGAGGGCAGGGGAAGGCACGCCCCCGCATCGCCCAACGGCGCCACGCCACACAGCACACAACACCTGCGTGCAGTTTATTCTAGTAAACGAAAAACGGGAAAAAAATACTATTTCATGGAACTTGAGATCATGCTGTAAATTCCAACTAAGCTAGCAAATAGTTGTATCTTTGCGCGGTAGGTGTGGCCTTCGCGTTTGGCGCGACCACCGCTGCTCCACGCCGACCACCACCGCGAGTCGGAACTATGAAACGCGTTTGGAAACCGAATGTAGATGTGTGTGGGAGAGAAGAACAAAGGAATGCCAGGCGTTGTTCGTCCTGGCCGTGGGGAGCGGGTGAGGAGGGGGGGGGGGGTAGTGGCGCCCCGCAAAAGTATGACCCGCTCTGTGCTCAAAGGAGCACGAGTGCGAGGCGCCCCTGGCGGCCGGCCTAGGAATGCAGCAAGCAGCACATAAACATAATATTTGAGAAATTTTCTAGAGATGAGATGAGTTGGGTTGGGGTTTGGGTCTGACCTACATTTACGCGAAGCTCTAAGTGATCCAGAGGCCACCACTGCGGACCCGCAAACCCGCGCTCCAGGGCGAGCTCCAGGGCCGGGCGCAGATTCGAACGGACTGAGATCGCCCGGAGGGCGCCTGGAGTGATCCGCTCGGAGGAGCAGGGAAGTCCACTCCAAGTCAACAAAGGACCCAAGGAGCAGCAGCATCTCCTCCGATGTGTTGGAATGCCATCGGGTCTGAATGGACCGTCCGGCCGAGGCCCGGCGAACACGACGTGTTGGGGCCCGACGCAGTCCGACCCGACCGCGGTCCAGGCCTCGGTCAGCACCACGCGGCCCGGCCCAGCCCGCACGGCGGCCTCGCCCAGGGCGGCACAAGTTTCACCGACAACCGCTCCCGCCATCCCCCTCGCTCTCCATTGTAGCGCTACCAGTGCGGGGGCGCTACGCCCCGCCACGCCCCCGGCGAGCTGACCAAGTGCGGACGGACGGGTCCGGCCGGCCAGCAGCAGGGGATGGCCAAGAAACAATAAGACAGATTGAAGATGTCGGATTGGGCGCCAAATCAGCGCACATACAGCCTTCATTATGGGGGAAGCAGACCCCTCTGGGGTCGACCCCCCGCCCAGGCCCTCAACCCCTTGCTCCACCATTTACATGGTCAGCCGGAGTCCTGCCTTCGAATAGCCAAGTCAGTCCGCTCTGCCCAGCCAGCGCACACCCCTTCCAGCAACATCTCCCCCCGCTGCCAAGCCGGCGCGGAACGTCTCAACTCCCGGGGAAGTCCAACAAGACGTTTGTTTTCTGACCATACTGCGAGCGCTGGACGCGCGTTATTTGCACGATATTCCTCTGAACTCGCAAGCCGCTGGCGCCGCCGGCCCGCTCGCTCTTCCTCCTTTCGATCCGCGGCGTGGCCTGGCGCGGTGCGGTGCGGTCCGTGGCGCTCTACGGGTATTCAGACCGCTAGATCCGCTCGCCCGCCGCGCCACCCTGCCCCTGACCGGCTCCGATTGTAATGGGCACCCTGCTGACTCGGATGGGGCCGCCGGGCTCCGCTGGGCTGGACAAGAGCTGCTGCAGCCAGTTTGGCATGCAAGCGTCAGCCTCTCCCCCCCCC
>NW_026269132.1:5431-7525 GCF_000697945.3 Frankliniella occidentalis | reverse complement strand
TTTTGTAACCATTCAAATTACAAATAGTCTTGGAAAATCGCTATATCGTTAAAACAAGGTGTTACTTTAAGGTGAAAACAGAAAATATCCATCGCCGTGTTGCTACGCTCTGCTCTGGTCTCACGGAGGCCTGATTGGCAGGACGGTGGCCGTTCCCACGCCCGAGTCACACACAGCGGCGGTGGCGGGGCGGGCACGTCCCAGACGACGGGAGGTCGTCACACACCTCCGCCCCACTCCCCACCTCCTCGCCATCGGTAATGCACATCAAACGTCGTTCCGCTTCCCGCAGCCGTGGCCTACCGTAACGCTCACCGCCTTGCAGCGTGTGCTGGCTGAACTCTAACCTCAAAGGCGGTGGATGGTGCACGTAGAGCCAACTGCAATTATGCACGGCGGTTTCGACTAGACTCAAATAACCAGCCGCACAGCACACGGCTTCATCACCACCATCGCCGCTGCCGCCGCTGGGCTGGGCGGCCGCCCGGCCGACTGCACAGTGTTTGTTTTCTGCAGCGGCGGCTTGTGGGAAAGGTGGAGGTGGGCATAGCGTTCACATTGCCACCGCACGGCGAGGTCTGTTGTGGGTGAACTGGTTGGGAACAGATGAGTGGGTGATGAGCGGTGAGTCACACGAAAGAGCGGAGTAAAACTGCAGGACTTGCCGATTTTTAAATTCAGCTCTAGTTGAACAACTGTTTAATTTTGAACATAAATTGATGTTTAAGTTCAAGTGTGCAAAGTTTAGATTCATTGCAGTGGCAAACAAGAATATACGTGAATTGGCGTGAATTGGTGTGCAAGCTTCCGATATTTTTGAAACCTATAACAGCTCACACCATCTGGTTCCCACTGATAGCATAGAAACGAGCAGAGAACTGGGTGCGTCCATGTGTGCAAAATTTAGTCGTTTACGAAACGTGTAAAATTTGCACATCACGTCGGTGTGCAACTTTAATTAGAAACTGCGTAATGTGCTGGTGCTGAATTATAATCTCCACGCAAACGTTGGTGTGCAGATATTGCACACTTATTCTATATCTGTGATAGCGGAGAATTTTTTGGCTCAGTCTTCACTCTCGACGTTTTCAATTTCGACCTATGCGCTCCACTGAGCTTGGCTTCTCCGCCCGTATATGTGTATGTTTAATCCCCTTCTCTTTCTCTCTTCCTCTTTCTCTCGGTCCTCGGAATTAGCGCTCGCATTGTGGCCGCGCACGGTGCCGGGGCCGAGGCACAGTGTGCCCCGCACAGTGTGCCGCACACTCGCCATATGATGAAGAGACATTCCTCCTCTTTGTGCCCCGGCCAGCATTGTTTAGCCTATCGGACGACTCACATGCGCGCCACCCCCGCCGCTGGAGCCGAGGCTGGTGCCCCCGGCGCCGTCCCCAGAGCCGCTGGAAAGACGACTTTGCCGACAACATTTGGCAGCTTTTCATTCCCGAAATTGTATGCGCCCCGTTTTATTTTCCAGGTATGTTTCAACCAGACACAATAAATATTTTTTGACGAATATTACCGTTTTTATGGGGGAGGGGGGGGGGTCTAAAGTCCCTGCCTTCGCAATACGGAAGTATGATTGTAATTAGAGGTCGTCCTTTTGTCGTCTTCTATCATACGCCAAGAGCATCATCGATCTGCAATACCGTGCGTGTGAGGAGCGGACTTTTTCCGCCGTGTCTCGCCTCTTGCTTCTTCACCCCACCTCCCCGCTCCCTCATTCCCTCTCCGCTCCTCTTTTTCTCAGTGTCACATCCTCCTTAAGCCCAGCATACCCCAGCCTCCGCCCCAACCCCCGACTGTCAGGCCACCGCCCGCGGGGCGTGGCGGGGCCCCGGCATCGCCTGCGGACGAAGATTATTGATACCATGTCGTTTGTCTTTCTTTATTCCACGTCAGAACGGAGCGCGAGGGAAAGGCGCCGGGGAAGAGGGTAGATGAGACGGGGAGGAGGGTGGACGGTGCAGCGGGGGTTGCTTTAGCATAGCGCATCAACGGTGTATCGCGTGATCCAACTGAGCACGGACACCTTTTACTAGACGCATCCCCCCACCCAATCCTGCCTCCCTTGTCTCTCTCTAACCCCCCCCC
>NW_026269132.1:0-1474 GCF_000697945.3 Frankliniella occidentalis | reverse complement strand
AGCGGTGCGCAGGGGCACCAGGTAGGCAGCGCGCTCCGCACGCGTGTGTGCTACCTCTTCTGCCTGCCTACCTCCCGGGCGCTCAGCAGCAGCGGGCGCGCAGGGGCACGGGGTATGCAGCGCGCTCCGCAAGCGTGTGTGCCACAGCAGTCAGCCCATCTCCGGGGCGCTCAGCAGCTCGCAGACCAGAGCAGTGTGCACGTATGCTGAGCATATTTTCGGCTTCGATTTATAAGGACACGTGCCTTTACTGGGACGTTTCATACATTGGAGCCTGCCTGCACCGATTTGTGAAAAATATAACATTCGTTTCTCACTGGACCTTTTTCCCTCACTATGCCTATGCCCGCCACTCCCGTGGAATTCAGCGAATGATGAGCGAACGGCAAAACCAATCCTTATCGCATTGGCGCTCATAACGAGGCGAACAATGAGTCACGTGAGTGCGAGGAGAGGAGTAAGAGAGAGGGGGAGAGAGATCGCGGCCGAACCACCACACGATGTTATGGATTCGCCATTGTCCATTGTGTGGCCTGGGCGGCCTGGGCGTGGGGCAGAGCCAGGCGTGATCCTTCTCGCAGGTGTGGAGTTTGGAATGATCGACCGGTGTGTTACTGGTCACGGAATTACCGCAACCTTGAACCGTGAGCAGCATCTGCTAAGTGATTTTCTATAGGACCGAGCGGACGATGCCTCTGTAAAGCAATTCTCAGTTTTTTTTTTATCTCAACTTGGATCTTGGACTGCATTCAAACTCCAATGATGTGAGTGAGCTCAGCAATGACAACGATATTGCGCGTAATCCTTGTAGAACCTTTTTGTGCTGCTAAGAATCTCATTAGAGGCAGGGGTCACCCCCAGGGCTGTCCAACGCGGCACGGTGGTAGGTGACCCCAGCCGGACCGCTTTTCACCCACGCCCTGCTGCTCTGAGGTCCGCTCGCGACACATAATTAGCTGAGGGAGTCAAACCTCTCTCTTTCCTCAACAGAATTAATTTTGGATAGGATTGATTAGATCTCAGTGTCCTGTGCACAACCAGCCCTGACGGGCCAAGGGGTCCGGGGGTGCCGATGGTGGCGGGTAAGTGAATTAAAGGCTTTTTTGTCGGCTGCGCGCTCTTTTCATTTTGTTGACTCTGTTCTTTGTTTTCCTTACTACGATTTGCAAAACCTGAACGTGTACAAAAACAATTTCAAGGGCAGAACAAGAACAAGACGAGGACGGCGAGAAAACTGAGCGAACGAACCGATTCCAGGTCGCCAGACGAGACTGCTGCTGCTGCGTCCACAGACGGTGGGAGTGTTAAGTGTCTCTGCGATACGCGCTTTGTCACATGACCCCCGACGAGAAAGTCCATTCGCAGCCTGACGGTGGCTTTGGATCTACCGGCAAAAGGCAAAGGCCCCGCCAAGCAAGCAGGGTGGGTACCAGTACCATTACAAGCACAGGGGAGTAAAGTGCCACGGGGGGGG
>NW_026269131.1:10458-10759 GCF_000697945.3 Frankliniella occidentalis | reverse complement strand
CCCGAGGACTGGCCAGGACCCGCTGAGCGTCCGCCCGAGCGTCCGGCGGCCGCGTGGCCCGCGAGTGTGATGGCGAGGCGCGTAGTTCGGCCCGCCGCGCCGCCCGACCCGGCCTGCAGGTGACCAAACGCTGTTTCATTTTGAGTTATAATGCGAGGGCTGGGAAGAACATTATAGCGAGAAGCCGCTACTGTATTGTCAGTAACAAAGGTAAGCTACTACAGAATGTTCATTTTTCAGGTCCGAAGCCGCTCCCACGGACGCCACCGGGCCCGGGCCGGATGGAGTGCACCCGCGTGTG
>NW_026269131.1:0-3943 GCF_000697945.3 Frankliniella occidentalis | reverse complement strand
CTACCTGCGAGCAATCGTGCTCCGACCCGGTGTCGTTCTCACCCGTCTACTGGTTTGCCCCAGAGCCTTTCCCATAGCCATCGAGCTTTCAGATGGCAATTCTATGTTAATGCTTTGGGAACAGGAACAGATTTTATTTTCCATGTTGCCGCAGTCAGTCTAACAGCTACTCGAATCGTGTCCAATAACACTATACTGAAAAAAGGAAAGGTAAAACTCGGCACCCTTATAAGGGAACTCATCAAAGTGTAGTCCCCGATTTTGTTCCGCCTTGGGGGTTTTGTAGGGTGACCGTATACAAAACGATTGGCAATGACAATTTATGCCCAATTTCATGTTGGTATCTATAGGGGTAATCCAATTTCTCCAGAAATGACTAAAAAAGAAATTTTTCTGAAAAATCCAAAAATGAGCGTCAGTTTGTATTCAGCCTTAAATCGACATTTGAAAACTGAATACAAGGAGTGGATCATTTTTGGATTTTTCAGAAAAAGTGCTTTTTTTTAGTCATTTCTGGAGAAAGTGGATTTCCCCTCGCTTGTCCCTATTGCAAAGCACGCAACTCCGAGGAGCCTCCGTCAAAGCACGCACAGCGGTCCGGCGCTGGCGAAACCACGCAAAGTTCTTAGACGCTGGCGAAACCACGCATCGAAGTTTTTCAAAAAATCCTGATATAACTAGGGAAACGTCCTCTTTCCAACGGTATAGGTCTCAAAAATCACCCCAAAAATCGAGTTGCGTGGTTTCGCCAGCGCCGGACCGCTGTGCGTGCTTTGACGGAGGCTCCGCGGAGTTGCGTGGTTTTGCCAGCGCCGGAGCGCTGTGCGTGCTTTGCAATAGGGACAAGCGCCCTGTAGATACAAATATGAAATTGGGCACGAATTTTTACAGCCAATCGTTTTATATACGGTCACCCTACAAAACCCCCAAGGAGGAACAAAATCGGAACACTTAGATGAGTTCACTTGCTGGAGGGATTGCTGATAATTTTATCACCACAGAGGCCCCTCAAAAAGTATCCCTCCAGGAGTGCAGGGGAACTGAAATTCCCCAAACGTTCGGAACTGTGTTTTAGTGCGTATTGGATCTTTCTTGCCTTTGTAAAGGCAGTTAAATGTATTATCTTTGAAAAGCCCTAGGTCCAACTTTTCTTTTATTTGTGTATTTGATTATACCCTTACCAACACCCACCGCCCACCGCATTCAGTTTGATGCAACTAAATGCCTATGCAATATGTTATAAGACATGCAGAGTTTTAAAAAGCTATAAGGTAAATCGCAATTTCATACAAGATTTGATGCATTATGAATAATAATGCACTAGGTAGATGTACGCCAGACCACGTCTCGCGTAACAGGCTTCGCGATATCTCACGAAACACTGTTACGCTGCGACGCGCCTGGCATACATCTACCTAGGCCTGCGGCGCTGACACCCGAGTCGGGTAGTGCAAAAGTGTACACAAAGATACGGGCCTCCGGCCCATCAACGGCACGTCACTTTGACTAAGCATGCAGGGTTGTACATTTTTTCGCTTATTTTCGTCAAAAATACCCTCTAGCGCCTCAACGGTTTGAACTAGAGCAAAACGGAGAAAATTTTCGCCCAAAGGGCTCTACTTTAATGAGTTACCCCTTAGAAGACTGTAAAAAAAATAGTTTTAAAAAACTTTATTTTGGGGACCTGCGGTTTTTGATTTTTTAAAAATCCAATTTTTGAGCTAGAATGCTCTTCTTCGGACATGATCTGTCTTTTTATGACACAAAACGACCCTGAAAATCCCAGGTCGCTAGCTCAATTCGTTCTCGAGTTATCGTGATGACAGACAGACAGACAGACAGACAGACAGACAGACGGACAGACAGACGCGAAACTTTTTGATCATCACTGGAGTAATAGGCTTCGCTAATCGCTCAGCCAATAAAAACCGTACACACATATGTGGTTGCTAGAAATTCTGCATTAAGATGCACAACAAAATACATAAGGGTTTAGTGGGTGGTGTTTTGTGCAAGTGGAGACGCCCGCATTAAAGAACCAAAACCAAAACTTAGCAACGTGGCTAACTTGAAAACCAAACGGAACCTCATGGCGGATGGATGGGAAGTGCAGATCAGTACCCAATGATGGAGAAAGATATTTATTCTTCGTTACAAAACTGCAAGCCCAAATGTACATACGTAACACTAGACGAATGTCACATATTATTCGATATGAAAACATAGGCAAAATTTGCTGTGACGTTCATTCATCAAAGTACCGAACACTGCGTCTTTTTTAATAATCGTCTTCAATATTCGACATAAGTTTTGTGAGGCCTCTGACAGATTCCCAGGTCACCTTATCAGTACGAATCTGATGACAGCCAAGTTGACACGATCCGAGGAAACAGAACACGTCATTCAAACATGTCATCTGTAGCGTATTCGCCTTGAGCATGTCATGGACACTTTTCTTTTTCAGCAAAAAGTGCAGACATCCCATTGAACTAATCGCAAGATGGCTCAGACAGGGAGTGGTTTCGGGCCGCAATACCATCATGACTTTGTTTATTTCAAGGAACCTTACATTACCCGTAACGTCGAGAGTAAGCGATTGCAATGAGTGCATTTTCTCGAGTGCCGATGCCAGGGTCTCATAGAGTTGAGGATGCCGACCGTGATAAACAATTTTTAATTGGAAAGAGGAGATTCTGGACGGTTCAGAAGCAACCAGCGCACGAAGTAGGCTCAGGTTGTTGCTGGGAGTAGAAATCCTCAAGTGACTGAGTTGGGTGGCCGTGCGAAGAAGCTGCTCAGCAGACAACAAAAGCTGTTCAGTCTTCTCCAAGCCGTCCACTAACAAATACTCCAACGCCTCGGAACTCAGTGCCAGCGATGTCAGCGTCTTGGTCTGCGGCAAACGATGCAAACCGTGAAGAAGCGGGCACGTAAGCTTTTTCAGGTTAGGCGCTTCAATTAGAAAGTCGACTAGGTCCCGCCCGAAGTCCCCAAGGTACGGATTCCTTATCTTCAGTTCAACTTCTTCCAAAGTCATGGCATGAGTGGCTAGCAGCAACTTCAGAAAGGGGTCAATCGTCTGGCTGCTATAAGCGAGCCTCGTCAGGCTGGGCTTGAACTTGTGCTCGTCCGCGGCGTCCTCGTTGGCTGCCTGATTCGTGCAAAGTTCCACGTCGTCCATGGTTACATCAAGAACTTTCAGGTCCTTCGCGCACAGGATTTCATACACTACATCGTTCACAACCCTCTTAGTGACCGAACTGAGAAATGTAACCGACAGTTCTTCTAGGCACCCCAGCAACATCTGACTGCTTATGACGTCAGCATGCCAGCAATCAGATCCATCCACTCGATTTGAATAGATGTCCAAACTGAGCTTAGCCACCGCGCATTTCAGTTCGTGAGACGACATGAACCTCAACGAACGCAACACCAATTGGTCTAGGCATGGAGCTAGGCGGACGATTGCAGGGGCCATCGCACACACCCTGAGCGGGGAACGCTCGGGGGGAAGCATTAAGTTCTGGTTGCCCCACCAAACGACACGCCGCCATCGCCACAACTCAGGGAGGAGAGCAAGATCCTTTAGGCGGCGGCAAACGGCGCGGCAACGCAAAAGATCTTCGGGACCCACGTACTGGAGTATCAGCAGCAGCTCATCGTCACCGAGAGTGTCCATCTGTGGGCAGAGACAGCATCCGTCATGAGTTTCGCCATGATCCTCCGCTACGAGGGCCACGCCACATTATCAGCGACAGAGATGAGATATCCCACACTCCATCCCATTTTGACAAAAAAAAAGGCTCATGTCTACATGAAATTTTGTAACACGACCAAACTGCTTCAGTCTACACCAGACAGCAGTCGGCTTGTTACTTATTTATTCGCCGAGTTCAAAGTGGCTTTACACGCCGCGCGGTCAATGACACCCCTCGTAACGCGC
>NW_026269130.1:3505-4293 GCF_000697945.3 Frankliniella occidentalis | reverse complement strand
CCTACTTTTAATTTTTTAATTATTACGAAAAAGAGCGGCGGGCGCCGTTGTGAAAACCGGGTCGACTACACCACCGCGCTGTGCCCGCGTGTACCGCCCCTCTGTCCGTCCGTCTGGCGGGCCGTAAAGCCCGGCGGTAATGAAGGCTGCAGCGCCGAGCCAAGGTGGACAATGTCGGCTCGAGTGGCGCCCTCTGCGCAAACAAAAGGGAACGGAATAAAGAGTCAACAAAAGTGTACAGAAGTGTACCGGAGTATACAATATATTTCGTTTGGATTGCTCATTGGTCAAATATCTCATCCCTTTTTACACACTTTCAAAAATGCAAAGGTCGGCTTGTTTGCCACGATAATTATAACCAGGAATATCATCAAAGTAGATATCAGGTTGGGGTATGGGTATGTATGCCATTGTCTTTAGGGGATGTGCGTCTGCTGGCTGACCCCCCAGGGCCGCCAGGACTTCCAGCCGCTGGCCGTGGCCGCTGGGCTTGGGGAGGGTCGTGGTGTGCGGCGTGCCCCGAGCAGGGCTGCTGATTGAATGAGTGGGGCCGCTATAAGGGGGTTAGTTTCACGGCCCAGTGATGGCCCCGAGAGGAGAGGAGGGGGGGAGGGGGTCGTAGGAGATTTTGCCATTCAACCATTTTGGCGGCACGCCACTCCACGCCTCGTCCAGCCCGGGCGCTCTGCAGAGCTCTTTCCCGATTACTCGCAGGCCGGAAAATTAATAATCATAATATAGTGATGATTAGAACGATAACACTCTGTGATGCGCGGATCCGGAAAAGT
>NW_026269130.1:1614-2000 GCF_000697945.3 Frankliniella occidentalis | reverse complement strand
GTCTCTGTGCCACCCTCGGCGTGCTCCTGGCGGCGCAGTGCAACGCTCGCCACACGTGCGGTCCGACACACACACTGCCCACCTGGCCTGGCCCATTATGAGGGAGGTGTGGGGTAGGTCGGGGCCCGACTGACGCGGGACAGGCCAGCGGCAGCGCCCCGCTGCTCGGCAGGCTGGTAGATTAGCGCAACCCCCTCCCCCTCTTACCCCAACTCCAACTCCCTCCCCCTCCCCCTCTCTCCCTTTACTACGCCCTCTTCAGCTCGTCGTGATCCTTGAAATACTTTGCAGGGGGCGGAGGGGTTCGGCTTTGAGGGCACTATGAAAGGAGAGGGAGGGGGAAGGGGTCACTTCTACAGGGGTAAGGGAGGCGTGGTTAGGGGGAG
>NW_026269130.1:0-1000 GCF_000697945.3 Frankliniella occidentalis | reverse complement strand
GGTGGGGGTAAGGGGTCGTGCAGGGCGAGGGGAGAGGAGGGGCGGTTGGATGAGGGGGCTGAGGAACTCCCGATCCGCCTGTGCGGCAATCAGGAGCGGCGCGCCCTGGCTTCTGCTGACGTGTGTCCGCAGGGAAGGACCGGCCCCGCCCACGTAGGGGGGTTGCGGTTAGTAGTACCTTTTACTTCCTTGGTTAAGGGGGTTTTCTTTTGGAAAGAGTACCGCGGTGAAAAAGAATCCCTGTTTGTTTGTTTGTTTTTCTTTCGTTTGAATTTGCTGCTGGCTGCAAGCGATATCTCTGGCTATGTGTGGGCTGCGTCGAAATAGCATTCCCCGAGACAGAGGGAAGCCCCGCCCCAGCAGCTAGCCGGGGTCCCACCCCCCTTCCCCCTGCTCGGCTCGGCTGGACTGGACTTTGTGTGACTCTAACTGCGTAACCAAACCAGCGCAGTGCCCTCCCCCCTCCCCTCCCCCCTCCCGACCAGGAGCAGAGCAGGGCAGGGGGACCGCACTGTAGAAACCAAATAAGCGCCGGGAAAAACGTGCGCGGTGCGGGGCGCGCGCTTCTCCACCCCTTCCCTCTGTCTCTCATCAGCCAGCCGCGGCGGCAGCGGCGGCGGCAGCAGCAGCGCGTCGATGAGGTTGTCATCTGACGTGACCCCCCCCCCCCCCTCCTACCTCCCTCCTTTCCCCCTCTCCTCCCCCAGCGCTCTTTCATCCGCCCCCAATCGTCGGAGCACACAAATTAATTAAAAAGCAATCATCGTAAAGGAGCAGAGGCGAGTAGGCCTTGACTCGCCGGGGGCAGCTTGTTAGCGCGGCGGCGTGCCGGTGCGGCGACTGCTGCCCCTCGTTGCCGCGCCCCGCCCCGCTGCGCCACGCCCCGCCACGCCCCGCCCCGCCACGCCGCGCGTCGCCTGCCACGGCCTCCGAGTTGTGCACTTCGTCGAAGTCATAATGAATGGGTCGACCCGCACCCTGCCCACCTCGCCCCACTACG
>NW_026269129.1:10920-11376 GCF_000697945.3 Frankliniella occidentalis | reverse complement strand
CGTTTATCTGTAAAATATTCAATGTTGCTGTGGCTGGGGCTGCGACCTCTCATTTCCCCCTCAGCCGTACCGTTCTGTGCACTGGTAAAACAAGTGTACATAATTTAAACACCAACGCGTGTGCAAGTTATGATTTTAAACATCATATGGTGTTTTACTCAAATTGCACACTTGCGTGGTGCGCACATTTTAAAAGTTCTGTAAACTTTTAAATTCTGCACACTTGGGACACACACTAATTTATAGGAACCACATGGTGTGCAACTGCTATACTTTTCGGACGCGTTGAAAGTTTAAACACCAATTGACGTTTAATCTAGTTAGACACCACCATGTGTTGAGAAAATGCACACCTGAACTTAAACACCAATTGACGCTCAACATTAAACACTTGTTTTACCAGAGTGGTGACGTTGTGACGGTGACGCTAGTAGTAGGGTTCCATCAGCGCGCTTC
>NW_026269129.1:5954-6278 GCF_000697945.3 Frankliniella occidentalis | reverse complement strand
GTAACAAACCTGGAATCAATATAACCGTCATGGCTAGGCTCGGAGTGCCAGCATATGACCCCGAACTACTGTCTTGGTAGCCGTGTGGCGTTCGTTTTCACACACATTAAAAGCTTATGAACATTTTTATTCATAGCTCACTGAGTTCTGTGTACGTGCTCCGCTTACGCATTTTTTAATACGCCGGTATGAACAAATTTTTTCAGAACTCAGTAAGCTATGAATAAAAATGTTCATAAGCTATTAGTGGGCACCGAAGACTTCAGCTTCTATTCCCATCATACCGAATTTCTCTTTTTCCATTCATGTGACGACGTATACATT
>NW_026269129.1:0-729 GCF_000697945.3 Frankliniella occidentalis | reverse complement strand
GACCCCGCCTGCATGTACGCCGTGTTCTGGTTCCCGGGGAAGGACCAGAGCTACGGGGAGAGAGAGCTGAACGTGGTGAGTTGTGTTACCTAAATGATTTCTCACATGGCGGGAGTATGAGGAAGTTGCCCGATAAGAGGAACAAGAAGAAGGTAGCACTGGGGAGGTGGCGTGGCGTGGTGTAGCGTCGTCCCTAAACAAAGTAGAAGATGAGCGACGGTCTAGCAGAGGTTAGGATGCGTGTCGTTAGACTTCAAACAGTTTAGAACGGGCCTATGTATCTAGCACTTTGGTACCACCTGGGTACCAAAGTTTATTACGACAGTTGAGTCATTATCATTGAGTTAAAATTGGACCAATGTAATATGTCCGTACACTAACCTAAACAACGACACCGGGACGGTTTAGAAGATTGTATTAACTTACTTTTCCGAAGCCAAACTTTGCAGAAGCACTTATTGACACTGTGTTGCTACGCCGGTCTAGTATGGACCCAATTTTTCTTTACAAATTCTACAAAACTTGATTTATGATCACACATCCACTCGCGATAAAACACAGCATGGTCGCCCGCGTTCTGCTTTGTTCAGGGACGGCGCTACGCCACGCCACCTTCTCAGTGCCACCTTCTTTTTGTTCCTCTTATCGGGCAACTTCCTCATTGAGTTAAGTATCATGCCCTGTTGTGTGCCGCAGTACGACAGCCCGCGGGAGATCACCCTCAACAAC
>NW_026269128.1:7232-7654 GCF_000697945.3 Frankliniella occidentalis | reverse complement strand
GATTGGAATTGCATTAGCTTTCCCCACCTCCTCGGCATTGGGACTGCGGCTGTTGAGATTTCAGGCTGTACAGGAGCTTTTGCCACTCCCAATATGTGTTGCATAGACTTATTTTCACTACTATGATGTAAGACTGCATATGAGTGATGCATGATTTACTGAAGTCTTTTTACTATGGCTTTTTCTAGTTTCTTGTTTTGTTTTTCAGCGCGTTGGAAGGAGATAACTATGTGTAAATGGCCAATCCGCAGCAAGAGTGACAAAACGCTAGAGACCAGTCAAAACGTTTATGACCTATTTCAGTATAAAATTGACAATATAAAATAAAATTAAGTTGCTAACAATATTTTTACCAAAAATTCAAGTTAGCGTTGCTGATATTACGCAAAATCGTATGTTTTGTCACTCGTGGTGTTTTTTTT
>NW_026269128.1:6595-7002 GCF_000697945.3 Frankliniella occidentalis | reverse complement strand
AAGAGTGCGTCGTTTTGCTTAGTTACAGGCGTTTTGGTTTAAAGTACAAATATTCCACTCCAACCCTTGGCAATTTCTTGTGTACACTTCAAAAGAGAGTTGAGGCTCCCTCGTGTTCCTCCCAATCGGCATGAATTTTAGTTTTCAAAATTGTTCTGTCCTCTTGACATGTTGATATGCGGTGGGCTGACTTTCTCTCTGTGTGCCCGCTAGAACGCCGTCAGACACAACCTGTCGCTTCACAAGTGTTTCATGCGTGTGGAGAACGTTAAGGGTGCCGTTTGGACTGTGGACGAGGTCGAGTTTTACAAAAGGCGTCCTCAGAGATGTGCCTCAGGGTAGGTCGGGAACAGCCTCATGTCCACCAATATAGGGGGGGGGAGTTTTGTCGGTCTTCCACCAGCAAT
>NW_026269128.1:0-445 GCF_000697945.3 Frankliniella occidentalis | reverse complement strand
ATTCCATTTTTTCTCTTTATATTATCGATTTTCTCTCTCGTAAACTTAAACTTTTTTCTATTTCATATTTTACATTTACACGAACTTTTCAATCAATTCTTTTGCCTTTAAAGCACTGCAAGTATTATGGCGCCGTTTTGACCTATTATTGTCCTCTTCCAGCGGCCAGCCCGCCAAGAGCCCCACTATGGCCGTGAGTCCTACGATGCACACTGAAGACTATGATGGTCACATGCAGGTGAGCAGGGTTCTTGCAGTGTTCCTTTTTTTTCCTCTCCGCCTCCGCTAGTCTATTACGTTTACTGATTGTCTGCGTCTCCCCAGCAAATGCACACCGACGAGTACAACGAGGGCGGGGTGGACGAGAGCCACCTGCAGTACATGGCGTGTCTCATGAGCGGCTCCCCCAACGGCAGCATAGGCAGGGAGAAGGACTCGCCGCTGT
>NW_026269127.1:9268-10753 GCF_000697945.3 Frankliniella occidentalis | reverse complement strand
CCCGTTTTATTATTTCAGTATTGGTGGGAGAGGGGTAGGGGGTTGTGGGTGAGTGGGTGGGGTGCAGGCGACGCCCCGGGTCGCGACGGGATGGACAGGGAGGTATATTTCATTTGGCGGCGACAGGAGCTGCTGATGGAAATATCGAGAAAGGGATCTGCGGGTCGCATTGTCCCCATAACGCTCCGAGGCTTGCCGCTTTTGCCCTTTTTTTCGCCACCGCGCGGCGGGGGCTCGGCTTGTCTGTCTCGTTGTCGCTGCGGCCCTTTGTTTCATTCTCATACACATTTTCCAGTCCAGCCGCGCGGTGCGCTGCGTTGCGTCGCGTCCAGACCCACGCTCACGCTCCACGCTCCACGCTCCACGCCCCACGCTCCACGCCCCAGGACCCCACGCTCCACGCCCCGCACCTCGCTACCCGCACCTCGCTACCCGCACCCTGTACCGACGCCACCGCTGCGCTGCCACTCTACTGTCGCCGTCATTGTCGCTTCCTCCGGCCTCCCATGATGACTCGCGTCTGTTTGCTCGCGCGAGAGAGTGCCTGTCGGGGCGCGGCTCGCCGCGAGGCACTGCCGGCGACCCGCTCACCTGGAAACAGTTTCCCTCCCCCGCGATACATCATCTCGTTTACTCTGACCGGATGAGGAAAACCAAACGCGGTAGCGACGACGGTGGCTGTTCAATATGACGCCCACTCGGCCGTGACGTTGCTTGTGAGCTTGTTGGTGAGCCGAGGTGGCTGTCGTGGTGGGGGTGATAATGCATTACGGTGATTGCGGCACAGTGACGCATCGCTCCTAGCGGTGCGAGGGCAGAGAGATCAAACACAAATAAGTCGTCGACGCGGTCCGCTTATCGCTTATCGTCCTCGTGATGCTGCGGTACAGGGCCGGCGGGCCACCCGCAAGGCTGTGACGGCGGCGGCGGCCGGCGGCCTACGCAAGCGCTGACCGGCGGTATCTGTCGCGCCTTGATGAGTCCATGCTGCTGAGGCTGAGGCGCCGCCCCTGCTGCTGCTGCCGCCCCGGCCGCCGGGCCCCGTCGGTCGTGGTCGCGCTTCGTCTCCGACTGCCTTTTGACGCCGTCTACAACACACTCCCCGTCGCCCTTCATCCGCTTCGGCACGCCACCCGGATCGACGGACGGAGCACCAGAAGCCGCAGACCCTCAGAACGACAAGCAGCAGCAGCAGCAGCAACTCGACCAGCAGCAGTGGCGGTACGGTACGGTGTCCACGATCAAATGGGCCCATTAAGATGACGGCTCGGATTATCTCGCCGCAGGAGGGGGGCGGGTCCGACGGCGACGCCTCGACACCCCCGCCATCCCCGTCGCCGCCGCGTTATATGCCCCCCACACCCGGCCCGGCGGTTCAAACGAAAGCGAAGCATTTGAATGCAAGGCACGCCGGCCGGAGGGACAGTGCTTCCGCCGCGCCCCCTCCCTGCGGCACTACCGAGGGTGATAAGCTTTCCTGACCCC
>NW_026269127.1:5820-8352 GCF_000697945.3 Frankliniella occidentalis | reverse complement strand
CCCCACCCCCTCCTTTCCCCCTCGCTCGGTGCGTTGTTGTTGGCAAACGCGAGCGAGTGGCGGAACGGGAAGTCGCCATGCAGGCCAGGCGCAGCCAGCGGCTCTGGCTCTCCAGCCCCATAGCGGGTCGCAGCGAGGAGGATCCCCCCAGGCGAGCCGAGCGGAGCCGAGGCCAAGGCGGGTTCGTTATTTCTCCACCGTCATCAATCGATGTGTGTTTCCTTTCGCGTCCCCCGATACTTTTCAGACGCTCCAATTGCGTTTCGAGAGCGAGAGCTGAGGGGGGAAAAAAAGGACAGAGTTGAATTGGGGGTGGAGAATATCGGAGATGGTCGGGGGTATATCGGAGCCACGAGTAGCAAGGGCGGGGCGTCGAAATCTCGTCCGCATTCACTCCGTTACCTTCCCCGGAATCATAAATTAATAAATTTAAAACGGAGAGATGCGGGCGTCGACGGCGTCGAGCGCTCCATCATTTCCGGGACACCTTATTGATATTCTGCGGAGCATACGCGGAAGTAGCCCCAACGCCGCCCGGGCTGTTCCCGGACAACGCCCCTCCTCCCTTACTTAACGCCCTCTCCCTCCTCCAATTTATTCTTCCTTTTGTCCGGCTGGCTGGTCACTGTTATTGTTTACATCGCGAGATACGCCGCGTAAGAGAAGCAGGGAGAAGGGTCGGTTTAATTGAAGTGAACGAGATGCTGATCACAGGGAATAGGGGAGGCTTAACTGAGGCGAAAGTGGAGTGAGTGGAACCGGGAGGAGGGGAGAGGGCTGTTTCCGGAGCGCGGGGGGAGGGGAGGGGAGGAGGTGCTCGAAGGCCGCGCACACTAAGGTGGAAGACAAGTGGAGCGGGGACCAGAGGACTGGAGGGGAAGGAAGGGAGAAGGGGGGGGGGGCTATTAGCTGGTGTTTTGGAGGACGAAAGCGAACCTCAAGACAAATTTATGGATATGGCAAAAATATTTCTCATTTGAAACGACGCCGTCCGGCCGGCGGCAAATGGTTCTGTCCTCCCGCAGTCGTTTAGAAGGGGAGGCAATCGAACTCAGGGCGGTCGTCGGCCTCGGTGCGTGCGTGTGCTTGTGTGTGAGTGTGTGTGTTTGACTCTGTGTGTGTGTGTGACTGTGTGAGTGTGTGACTGTGTGTAAGAGAGAGACAGAGTAAGTGTGTGTGAACGTGTGTTACTTTGTGTGCGTGCCCGTGTAGCAGCGACTGGAGTGTGCGCCCCTCGAGTTGTTGCGACGCAGGCGACTTTCGTCCCGGCCCGCGCTACACACGACAGGCAGGGCGCTCTTCTTCCTCCTGGAAAGAGCAATTTATTTTTAGCTTAAAAATCTCGTCAAGTTGTTGGTGGCTGCTGCTGGCTGCCGCTGCTTTCTGCCTGCATGCGGCTCCGCATCGTCCCCAGCTCTATACCTGCGCGAGGGCCGGGCCGCAGGGATACGATGGTATGGGCGGCCTCCAAGTTGGTATCCGCCCAGCCTGCGCCATCAAACTTCGTGTTGAAGCTTCATGTTCTCTTTTTCATTCAACTTCGCGCTCTCGGCCTGTGGCGGGGGCGGATGCCTGGCGTGTGGGCGGGCTGCGGGCTGTGTTTGTGTTACCCGCGCGGTTCAGCGCACGTGAACTATGGCGAGGGGGCGAATAAAAAGAGATCCAGCCCCAGTCGTTTGTGGAAATCATCTCAGCTGCCTGTACTCTCGCTGCCAGGTCTCGCAGCTGGCGCGCCGCATCCAGTCTGAGGGCCGCATCTGCCTGGCGCTGGGCGGGGACCACTCGGTGACCATCGGCACCGTCGACGCCACCGTCAACGCGCACGAAGACGTCGCCGTCATCTGGGTAAGTACAGTTTAGTACAAATCACCGAAGTTGAGGAACATATCGCGATAAGTCGATTGCTGGGAAAGTACCTCCCTCTTCCGCCTTTACATTTTCGGCATGAGCTAGACGTCGCTCGCTGGTTGCAGGTGGACGCCCACGCCGATCTCAACACGCCCGCCACCTCGCCGTCCGGCTCGGCGCACGGCATGCCGGTGGCGCTGCTAGCCAAGGACCTCGCGGACTACTGGCCCTACCTACCGGGCATGGACTGGCAGGTCCCCAAGTGAGTGCCCCTCGCTCCTGACCCCGCTGCTGCTGGAGCGGCGAGAGCGGGTGAGGGCGCCTGCGAGGTAGGCAACGCGCGCACAGCCGTGCGGGGCTGGACGCTGCTTGCCTACTCTCCAGGCGCTCACAGCCAGCGACGGCGACCCGCTGTCGAGCCACGAGCCACTGCTTCTCCTCGGTCCATATCCATGTCCCCTGTCTCGTTTTCGATCCCCCCTCCCCCCACCGGTCCTCCTACACTCGAAGCCTCCGTACATACTTTCCCACGAGTCGGATGCAATTACCTCGGTAATGGATTTCCTCGAAGGCTTTTTGGCCTTTGGGCCGCGCTCGCCGTGTTAGGCCTTCCCACCTTCATTACTCCACATTAACCAACGGCGCTGTCCTCATCTCTGCGCCCCGCCACGCCCCACCCCACCT
>NW_026269127.1:0-5110 GCF_000697945.3 Frankliniella occidentalis | reverse complement strand
ATGGGGCGGGGGTTGGGGCTGGGGCTCTTCGTGCGCCTCTCCCGCCCCGCTCGTCTCGCGGCCTCGCCGCGCCTTGCGCGCCGCGCTGCCGCTCGGCCTGAGACACTCATCATCGGTAATGTTGACTATTATAGCGGCCTGATTGGTCGAGCCTCTCGCCCTCCCCCGTGCTCGGCTTTGCCGGGCCTGCCGAGCCTGCCGAGCCTGCCGAGCCTGCGGCGGAAGTCTGCCCCAAGGATTTGCCTGGAGGCGGAGCAGGGGTCGTGTTTCAGAACCCTCGAGCAGCGCGACGTTAACTGAAATTAATGACTCGGCCGCCGCTGCAGAGATAGTGAGACTGACGCTCATCAGAGCAGCGCGGCCAAAGCACCAGGCGCACTCAGGCACGCCCCGCCCCGCCCCGCCACGCCCCGCCACGCCCCGCCACGACACCACGAGCTCATTTGTTGCTCGCTTGCAATTTCATAAAATGAGGATGGGGAGTATTATCCGCATTTCTTGGCGTCGGCGGCGTCACTCCGCTGCTGTCCGGCTGCCGCAGTCCGGGGCCCTTTGCCGTCCTGGCGGGGGGCAACCTCCTCAAAACTGAGCTCATTATGGCGATGGCGATCCTCCCGCCATCGTCGCGCCGGGCTTTTTAATCCGATGACACTTTGGACGTCACTTTTGAATCAATGATGAGTCGGGTCGGGCGGGGCGGCGCCGGCAGCCCGTGGTGAGCGCGTGCTCACAGCCCATCGCTCAGGCCCGGGCTCCTCCGGGCGCCCCCGCCCGCCTCGCCAGCGAGCAGCACTCGGCAACTTGGAGAGCGGCGGAGATTAGCGGTCGGGCCCCAGCGGGCTGAATCCAGTTCATCCAGCAGACGCTGCTGGATTTTGCAGCTTCCCTCCCAGCAGAGCCCTATCGCGCCATCGCTGTACCTGCGCTTCTCTCCGCACTTGCACACCGTGTTGAAACACACACTCAGAAATTTTTCCTACCCTGTGGCCACAAAACATTCAGCAGCCCCCGAACGGAAAGTTTTCGGGACGCACTAAACGCGTTGTTCCTGGAACGAAACTCTCGTTCATGGCTCTAACTTTGCATCACCCCGCACCCCATAGCGTTTAGTGCTGGGAACTAAAGAGTTTTCGTCGAGAACAAAGTGTGACGCAGTAAACCGGTGTAGTGGCAGGGGGCGGGAGGGGGGAGGGATTTCACAACAGTAAATAACCCCATTCCCATTACTTCCGCGCTTGCCATACCGCCGGGATATAACGCGCGCTGCTCCCCAGGCACTCATCAGTTCGCTCATCCATCCGTCTTTTTCGCAGTTCGCGGCGGGCTGACGCTGCGCGAGGGAATCCACATCATGGAGAAGGTGCACGAGACGGGCCGGCTGGCCGCCGTGGACCTGGTGGAGGTGAACCCCGGCCTGGGCAGCGAGCGCGACGTGCGCACCACGGTGCAGGCCGCGCTGCAGCTGCTCATGGCCGCCTTCGGCCACTCCAGGCTGGGCAACATGCCGCGCGCCCAGGAGCTGCCCCTCACCAAGGGCGCCACCCTGACGACGGCCAAGGGCGCCGCGGGCACGGGCACGGGCGCGGCCACGGCCACGGGCGCGGCCACGGCCTCCAAGGACGGCTGACGGGCACCCTAGGCTGGACAACAGGCCGCGCGCCCAGGAACTGCCCCTCACCAAGGACACCACCCTGCCGGCTAAGGGCGCCGCGGGCACGGGCGTGGCCACGACCTCCAAGGGCAGCTGAAGGGCGCGCCAGGCTGGCCCCGGGCTCCCTGATGGCGCAGTCCCTCTGCCACGGATCACGGATCATCCACCGCCTCACGATAGCTGCTGCTGTTTGAATTTTGTCATTGTTTCCGAAGGGGAATGGAAATATCCGGTCCGCTTTGACTGCTGTGCAGTCTTTGATATGTGCTTAGAGTGTAAACCCTCATGCCGACCATTGTGTCGTCATTACTTATTCCAAAGATGTATTAATAGAATTGTTTTAATTGAAATATACATAAAATTTACATCACAGAGCATGGTTTGACACGACTGCCGAATCGTCAGGCATCTCGGGTTCCAATCAGAAGTCCACAAGTTGGCGCGGGGGAGTAGCAGAGTGCCGCCGGCGTCGTGCAGGTCAGGCCGCCCTTCGCCCGCTCCCGTCCGTCAGCAGCAGGGCAGACAAGACCTCTTCTTCGCGCTTTCGAAGAACATGTATTCCTGCGGGCGGAGTGGAGGGATGAGTAGCCGTAACTGTATCTCTCTGCCATATACCTTCAACAACTTTTCTCTTCACCCCCAAGCCCATAAGCAGGCCCTGGATGCTCTGCGCAAGGTCGTTGGTGGCATGGTGGAGGTGCCCGTCAACACCGAGACCGAGACGTTCGTTATTTTCTCCCGCTCGTCCCCCCGGGGCTGCAGGGGGCTGCGCTGCTGACTGCGTCGGGCTTAACTCCCCGGTGATCACGGCGCCGCCGCCGCCCTACGCGTGACCCCATGGGGCCCCGCGGCAACCCCCGGCAGCCAGCGGGGCGGGGCGGGGCGGGCGGAGCCGAGAGCCGAGAGCCGGCTACGGGCTTACGTCTCGCCACACCCATCAACTATTCACGAGTTGCAAACTTTTTCGTTCGGTGTGTGTTTGTGTGTCTGAGTGTGTGTGTTTTACACATGTACGTCCATGAGGAGTGAGCGCGCGCGCGCGCGCGTGTGTGTGTGTGTGTGCGTGCGCGCGTACTTAGGCGGTGTCATCAGCGAAGGCTTATCGAGCCGCCCCCAACATCGACACTGACCAGTAAGAAGGCGGCCGACAGGATGAGCGCCTTGTGGTGCACGTTGAGCTCGGCGCTGGGGAAGATGATCCGCGTGACGAGCGACGACACCGACGGCTTCCACTGGTGGGAGATGGCGCCCAGCTCCACGAGGCCGTCGCGACTCGTGATCTGGCGACGGCGAGGAGTAAGTGAGTGCGCGTGACTCTGTTTCCCGACGTTTTGACACAATTCCCAGCGTGATGCCTCGTGACACAACTTTCGTCATTAGTCCGCGGTAAAAGCAATGTCTGAGGGCGAAGGGAAAACTTTGAGGAGCGCCTATATCCGAGGGAAAATTCCTCAGATTTTCTCAAAATCTGACGAGTTTTCCCGTTTTCCCTCAAATATGGAAGTTCCTCAAAGTATTCCCTTCCCCCTCACGAAAATCAGACTTTGCTTCTACCGTGTCCGGTCGACTCTGGCTCACATTACCTTGAAGACGGCCTCTCGAACGGTGCACTCCCAGGGCCGCATCACGGGCCCGACGACGCGGTAGATGACGTTGCCGGCGCTGTCGCGCACGGACAGCTCGGGTGCGAGCCAGGCCCACTCCTGGGCGACGGCGCCGAGGGGCCGGCCGGGCGGCAGCAGCACGTCGAGCCTCTGCATGTAGCAGCAGCAGCAGCCCAGCAGCCCCAGCGGGCCGCCGCCACACGCCAGGCGCCGGCTCAGGTGCAGCGACTCCTGCCGGCTCGGGTCGTACACGCGCATCCGCAGCCCCCGCGACGACCCCACGCACTGCCGCTGCCACTGCGGCGACGTCTCGGCCGCCACGAGCAGCGTGTCGCCTTGCGCCGACTTCACCACGTACCGGTTCTCGGACTCGACCGACGACAGCACTGCGGAAATGCGCACAAAAATGATACCCGTGAAAATGGTCATTGGGAACTTCCTCCTAGGTTGCCGGTTTCCTGTGAACGCCGAAGGAGTACTTCACCATAAATTCAAGCGTATGCCAGTTTTTTCTGTTTTTTATTTCTTAATTTTCCCTGATTTTCCTTATTTTTAATTGATTTTTTTTAAATGACTTCTTCTTGACTTTTACTAGATTTTTTCTGATTTTTTAAAACTTTTCTACACGACTGATCAGTGAAGTACTCCTTGGTGCACCTGCCGGGAGTAGGGTGGTGGGCGGTGAGCGATGCTTACGGTCGTCGAGCTCCACCGTCTGCTGGATCTCCACGGCCTCCAGGCCGGCGAGCAGGTGCAGGCCGGAGTAGGGCACGTCCAGCCCCCGCGAGACTGTGGAAACAAGGCGCGCCACGCATTAGGCTCTGGGCTGGCGCTGGCGGAAGCGCTGGCGGCCGGCAGCTGCCGCGGAGTGTTGTGTTCGCATGCAGTATTCAGATGGGAGCGGCTAGTCTGGCCCCAGGCTAAGCAGGCAGCAGGCGGCCCCCATTAAGAGTTTTGCGTTTAATGATGTTTGTAAAGTGATCCCCGGAACAAAGCAAAGTAGTGTACTGCCCCGCTATACAGTGTTACACGCTGCTTCCAAAAAAACAGCTGTTCCTCTTTTCTCTGTTCCCATCCCTCCCCCTTCGCACACATCTATGTCCCCCTTCCTCACATCTTTGTGATTGAGGTGCGGAGTCTCACATTACGACATCTCACGCACAATGCGTATCTTCTCCCTCGGATCCTGGAGATCTCATCCCCTCCTCCCTCCTTTTCCCTATGCGGCATAACAGCGCATCTTCCACCACATCCCCTTCGCTTGGCCTGCCTGCGGCCTGCGGACGGGCGGGCCACTTGGGTCTCTCTAGGCCAACAGCCCACTGGGACACTCCTACCTCAGCAGGAGAAGTGCCACAGCTGCGCTCTGTTGGCCCCTCCCCTTCCTCCCTCGAGTCCTAGGCGTCTCATTCCTATTGAAATTTCCTCCCCATTTCCGACGGCTGCCCCCCGCCCCCTACCTCGCTTTTGGTCCTCCTGCTCCCCTTCCCCTCCCCCTTCTGCTCCTTCTGAGACCGCGATTTAAAAGAAAGGGGAGGGGTACATGGCGTGCAGGCAATGAAAGGGGCCGGGTCCCCGATTCCTTGGGAAACACCTACGCAAACACCCCGGGGGCGCTCTGCCCGGCTCTGCCCCTCCCCTTCCAACGTCTCCCACATCCATACAAATGCACGCGCGTGCCACATATGGTCTCGCACATCCCCTAAAAGACCACGGGACGTCGCGCGCCACACTAAGCCTCCATTTACTTTCGCCTTCTTTGTCTGTCTGTCCGTCCGTTCGTCCGTCCGTCCGTCCGTTTGTCTGTCGGTCTCTCTCCCCCTCCCTCCCTTCCTCTTTCCCTCCTTCCTTCCCT
>NW_026269126.1:5236-6418 GCF_000697945.3 Frankliniella occidentalis | reverse complement strand
ACGGGTAAAGATATGCACATCTTTCTACTTTTCATATCTTGGTCTGCGCGGTCATTTTATGGGCTTATTTCTGACGTCTGACACCACACCACACACACACTGATGTGTTATGTACTTTATTTTGTATGTAAGTTACGCACATTTGACAATGTACGTAATTACGTATGAAATTGTACACAATTACGTAAGATTAATTGTACACAAGCATTACGTAAAAAACTGTACATAGTTACGTACAAAAGATAAAGTAGTCCTCCGTGATCAGTTTTACAATTTAGAAATGGCACTGCTCTGCAAAAACACAATGTGCATAAGCTATGTACAAATTCCGAATTGTGTGGAAGCTGCAGCCGCCGTTGCTTCATATAATTTGTAATAAATTTCAAAATTGTACGTAAGCTACAGACTTTTTTGTACCTAAGCTACAGACTATTTTGTACGTAAGTTACAGACTTTTTTGTACGTTAGCTACAGACTTTTTTGTACGTAGCTACGTATGTTGACAGACGTACTTAAGCTACGTACAAAATCTTACATAGTTACGTACAAAAAAGTACATATCCCCTCAGTGTGCAGGGTTGGACACATTTAGAGTCTATATTGGTCTATTAGCAGTTTAAACTCTGGCAATCGGATTTCAAGTAAGGGCAGGAAGTAAAATTCAAAACTCGACATCAAAACATCTAGGAGTAAATCCCCAAAGGCGTGGGCTAGCCCCGGCACCGCGCCGACACCTGGCTGACCCTCTGGGAATGGCCCAGTGAGGGGCGGCGCGCGGCTCTGGAATGACCCGGGTTTGGTTGGGCACGCCTCTCAACAAGTCTCCGTGGTCTAGTGGTCAGCGTGACGGGGTCGCAATCTAGAAGTCCGAGGTTCGACCCTTCCATCCGATAAGGTATTACATAATTACATAAATGCTCACTCACTTAAATGAAACAACCTAAAGGCGGTAGGAAAGGTGACAAGGAACGCGGGCAAACGATTCGTTCGTTCTGTATAGTGCTCGTCCTCGAAGTGACTGCTGCGCCTGGCTGAAGAGGTGTTTCTGGGGCATTCTCTCTTAGCCGTTGAAAAGAGCGTTGGTATTAGGAGCAGAAGGCCGCACGGTAAAAATTATGTCTGTTAATTCAAGTAGATTGCTTGAAATCCAAGTAGTTTTTACTTAAATTTCAAGGAATATTC
>NW_026269126.1:0-251 GCF_000697945.3 Frankliniella occidentalis | reverse complement strand
ATTGGTGTGAGGTAAGTTCGAGAGGGTGATCACTCTCGCATATAGGTTACTACTGCTTCGTTATAATGCGTAATAGCGCATAATTGAAAGTGGCATCGCGTAATGTAGCAGGTGGCATGGCCACTAGAGCTCGTGAAAACACACTGGAAATGCACCTGCAGGTGAGCGACATTCACACACTTGCATTTCCAGTGCACGCAATTGACTAAAGTACACGTTTGTGACCCGCAGCTTAACGTAACTTCATGAAC
>NW_026269125.1:11114-11432 GCF_000697945.3 Frankliniella occidentalis | reverse complement strand
GCCGTTTCAAAACTCAACAGCATGGTAATCAAATTTATATGTCATGTCTCTTTCCGTCTCTTTCACTCCAAGCACATTTTCCCGCCATTTTCCGTGTTATTCCTCCATTATGAACTCTATCTCACACTCAATCGCTGTCTGTTTGTCTCTATTAGCGGCCAAAAAACTCGCGCCGGGCGGCAGCCGTCAGCCTTTTGAACGCGGCTATACACGACCGTCTATCCGGTCACGGTGGCGGAGCGCTTTCGGGGGCGCTGCGCGGCGGGGCGCGGGGCCCGGTAGAACCCTTGCAGCCTCTGTATCGACCACATGGCACGC
>NW_026269125.1:6301-6659 GCF_000697945.3 Frankliniella occidentalis | reverse complement strand
TTTTTGTATCATGGATGCTGAAAAAACTGCATATCCAAATTACAAATTCTTGTATTAATTTTTTTTAGAGTGTATGAGGAAGCGGTGGATGGAGAAGAGTGGTATGAGGAAGCGGTGGATGGGGAAGAGTGGTATGAGGAAGAGTGGTAAGGAAGAGTGGAAGGATACGAAGAGTGAAAGGAGAAGATGAGTGGAAGGAAAGAAAAGGGTGGAAAGGAAGAGTGGAAGCGAGGAAGTGGTAAAGGGAAAAGATATGGGGAAGAAGAGGTGAAGGGGAAGAAGAGTGTATGGGGAGGAAGAAAAGGGGAAGAAGAGTGGATGGGGAGGAAGAGGGGAAGACACGGGGAAAGGAGAGGAC
>NW_026269125.1:0-642 GCF_000697945.3 Frankliniella occidentalis | reverse complement strand
CGCCCCGCCGCCGCCCCCCGGGCGTGGCGCGTGGCTGTGTGACATTTACAATGACGGCTGGAAACGCATAATGCGGAGCAAAGGTTGCGTCAACATAAGCACATTTACAGACGCGGATGCGTATGATGTCGTATTGCGGTACAGTTCTCTAATCGCGATAGACTCGGGCCCATTACCTTAGCACTCTTTTCAGCTACTGCTTCCATCGTGCTACAACTTCAACCTCAATGATGGGGGTGAAGACGTCCGTTCACTGTTCCAAAAAAATAATTCATACAATCACAATCATTGTACGTATTGCAAAAAACGTCAAAAACATTAACGTTACACATTGCATATGTCCCCAAAATGTCAAAATGGGTATTTTCCCGCTGTAGTTTGCTTTCGGGTCACTGCAATTTTAGCAGCAAAGCCACTTTTACGTTTCCAGAAGGGTTTTAGTATGGTCGGGGGAGCCACCACACCACCCGGTCGCGAAGACTGTTGGCCGGGGTGTCTCGAGCCCCACCAACCAAGGAGCCGCCCCCCCCCCCAAATCTCCTGGTATAGGGGCGGTGGTGTCATGCCCCCGGCTGCCCTGGTCCTTACATTCCTAGCGCAAGGGTCGAAGCCAAGCCAGCCCTCCACCCTCCCCCAACCGTA
>NW_026269124.1:8481-10587 GCF_000697945.3 Frankliniella occidentalis | reverse complement strand
GTAAATTTCGATCCTTGTTATTGCGAATTATTATCACACTATACTTAACCCTTCAAGAACCCTGCACGCGGGAAAATAAAGATTAGCAGTCAGAGCGAATACATTGGCTGAATTTGGAAAATTGAAGAAAGTCGCTGAGGCACTTCAGAACAGTTGCAGCTACAGTCGACATGACCACGTGCAACTTCATCCGAACCAAAACTGCATTTGCATGTCGGCCCAAAGACCAACGCCTGGGCGGAGCTATTTTTTTTCTTTGTCGCTTCTTGTCTCCCGTTAGGCAGGACCGAGCTCAGACCTTAACCCCGGAGGGGCAAGCTGGTAGCCGAGCGTGTTAAAGCGTGATCGTTGGCAGAACGTTGGGATGGTCGGTTATTCGAAACCCGTCCGCGATCAGTTTTTCTGCTCTGCTAGCAGAGGCCATGTGTTTTCGAGTGTCAGCCACAGCGGAAATCGGCATGTTGCTGGGAGCTGCATTCTGTATCGTTCTTACGTAGCCCAGTCGGTAGCGTTGTGGTCCCGTGTGGTGCTGGTCCCTGGTTCAAATCTCGTCTGAGGAAATATTTTTCGCGCTTCGCTGGCCACGAGTTTTCAGCCGTGCGACACGTACGTGCTGTGATTGGCCGGTGGAGCTGGTCGCGGGTTCGAATCTCGTCGAAAGCATGTGTTCCTTTGCTGGCCATGTGTTTTCGAGTGTCAGCCACAGCGGAGATCAGCTTTTCCATCACAACACCCTTCCTAGCTCAGTCGGTAGAGCGCGCGATCGGGACCCGGCTGGCCGATGGTTCGAATACTGAGTACCACATTCCCGATTTTTTTCGGCAGCCCAATTCACTGACCAAGCCTTCAGCGAGATGAGGAAGTGGACCTGACTGACCACCTTCTCAGCAGGCCCCACAAAAAAGGTCGCCTCGACCAGGAATCGAACCCTCGCCCGGTGGTATCCGTTGTACCAAGCTCCGGGGCGCTCGCCACTCGGCTGTCGGCTCCGCCTTATGTTCGTCAAGTCTGAACCCGGTCCGGCTGAACGGTCTTGGTCTGCCGTGTGCAGCAGGCGGTCAAGTCCACCTCCTCATGGCGCTGAGGCCCGGGTCGGATAACACGGAAAAAGGGCCAAAAAATGGGCGCCCCGCTCGAATCAGGCCGTTGACTGCCCAGTTTCCGTGTTATCCGACCCGGGCCTCAGCGCCATGAGGAGGTGGACTTGACCGCCTGCGAGCAGGGGCCTGGAAAGCGAGATCTAGCTCTGAACTCTCGAATGACAGCTGGAGCCGCCAGCCGAGTGGCGAGCGTGCCGGGGCTTGGTCCACTGGCCCCCGCCTGGCGAGGGTTCGATTCCTGGTCGAGGCGAACATTTTTGCGGGGCCTGCTGAGTAGGTGGTCAGTCAGGTCCACTTCAGACAGACGCACAAGCGGACACGGTCCTGCCCCCTCCCTCCGAGCAGTCAGTGGCCGAGTGCGTAAAAGCGTAGACATCTGACCGCAGTGGCATGGGATCGACTCCCGGTCGGGGCGCGCTGTATGCCAACCTTTTCAAATGCCAGTTTTACAACAAAAAAGAAGCAAGTTGCGCTGATGCGTGTGCTTCGGCCCCGGATCGAATCCAGGCCTTGGCTGAATATTTCGGGGTTTGTTCCAGGTGGCCTGTAGAGACATAGGCGCAATCGGACGAGATCTCCCCGCCAGCAGTCAGTAGCCGAGTGTGTTTAGGCGTCTGCGACTGATCTCTTCGGTGTGGGGACGACTCCCACCCGAAGCGGGTGGTCCCAGATTTTTCTCGCTCCTCCGCTCTCTATTACGAAGGGGCGAACGCGCAAACAAGACTCTCGCAGCGATCGACTGTATCGTGGCGCCGTAGCTGAGTCGGTAAAGCGCCAGCTCGGAGATCCGATGGTCAGAGGTTCGAAGCCCACCAGGAATTCGTTTTACACTTTCCGTTTGCAACAGCCGGGCGAAGGCAGCTCAAGTATGATCCAGACGCTCTTGTCCTTCGCCGCCTCGGTAGTGTATTGGTTAGCGCCTCTGTGGTTGGCCCCGTCCCCCCGGGGGGCGTCGGTTCGGATCCCCGGACCGGCGCCCCTCTCCCCTCCCCTCCCTCCCCCCGGG
>NW_026269124.1:5719-8431 GCF_000697945.3 Frankliniella occidentalis | reverse complement strand
GGGGCCAACCACAGAGGCGCTAACCAATACACTACCGAGGCGGCGAAGGACAAGAGCGTCTGGATCATACTTGAGCTGCCTTCGCCCGGCTGTTGCAAACGGAAAGTGGAAAACGAATTCCTGGTGGGCTTCGAACCTCTGACCATCAGATCTCCGAGCTGGCGCTTTACCGACTCAGCTACGGCGACACGATACAGTCGATCGCTGCGAGAGTCTTGTTTGTGCGTTCGCCCCTTCGCAATAGACAGCGGAGGAGCGAGAAAAGTCGTGGACCGCCCGCTTCGGGTGGGAGTCGTTCCCACACCGAAGCGACCAGTCCAGACGCCTTAACCCACTCGGCCACTGACTGCCGGTGGACTGCCGTTGTCCGCTTGTGCCTATGTCTTTACCGACTACTGCCACTTCCGCCAGGAAAACACATGGCCAACGGAAAGACAAATGCTCCCCGGGCGGGATTTGAACGTGTGATCATCTGCGTCGCCACCGGGCACTATACCAATTTCCCTACCAAGGCAATATGGTGGACGGCGCTTCAAGGGTGAAGCCAAATGTACGGTGTATCTGGCGGCCACATAGCCGTCGCCAATAAAACGGGGAAAAGTTCCGCCCCGACCAGGATTCGATCCCTGGGCCGACGGTTTCCGGACCGCACGGAAAGTGGAAAACGAATTCCTGGTGGGCTTCGAACCTCTGACCATCGGATCTCCGAGCTGGCGCTTTACCGACTCAGCTACGGCGCCACGATACAGTCGATCGCTGCGAGAGTCTTGTTTGCGCGTTCGCCCCTTCGTAATAGAGAGCGGAGGAGCGAGAAAAATCTGGGACCACCCGCTTCGGGTGGGAGTCGTCCCCACACCGAAGAGATCAGTCGCAGACGCCTAAACACACTCGGCTACTGACTGCTGGCGGGGAGATCTCGTCCGATTCCGCCTATGTCTCTACAGGCCACCTGGAACAAACCCCGAAATATTCAGCCAAGGCCTGGATTCGATCCGGGGCCAAAGCACACGCATCAACGCAACTTGCTTCTTTTTTGTTGTAAAACTGGCATTTGAAAAGGTTGGCATACAGCGCGCCCCGACCGGGAGTCGATCCCACGCCACTGCGGTCAGATGTCTACGCTTTAACACACTCGGCCACTGACTGCTCGGAGGGAGGGGGCAGGACCGTGTCCGCTTGTGCGTCTGTCTGAAGTGGACCTGACTGACCACCTACTCAGCAGGCCCCGCAAAAATGTTCGCCTCGACCAGGAATCGAACCCTCGCCAGGCGGGGGCCAGTGGACCAAGCCCCGGCACGCTCGCCACTCGGCTGGCGGCTCCAGCTGTCATTCGAGAGTTCAGAACTAGATCTCGCTTTCCAGGCCCCTGCTCGCAGGCGGTCAAGTCCACCTCCTCATGGCGCTGAGGCCCGGGTCGGATAACACGGAAACTGGGCAGTCAACGGCCTGATTCGAGCGGGGCGCCCATTTTTTGGCCCTTTTTCCGTGTTGTCCGACCCGGGCCTCAGCGCCATGAGGAGGTGGACTTGACCGCCTGCTGCACACGGCAGACCAAGACCGTTCAGCCGGACCGGGTTCAGACTTGACGAACATAAGGCGGAGCCGACAGCCGAGTGGCGAGCGCCCCGGAGCTTGGTACAATGGATACCACCGGGCGAGGGTTCGATTCCTGGTCGAGGCGACTTTTTTGTGGGGCCTGCTCAGTAGGTGGTCTGTCAGGTATACTTTCTAATCTCGCTGAAGGCTTGGTCAGTTCATTCGGCTGCCGAAAAATATTGGGAATGTGGTACTCAGTATTCGAACCAGCGGCCATCCGCGTCCCGATCGCGCGCTGTACCGACTGAGCTGGGAAGGATGTTGTGATTGACAAGCTGTTCTCCGCTGTGGCTGACACTCGAAAACACATGGCCAGCAAAGGAACACATGTGTTCGACGAGATTCGAACCCGCGACCAGCTCCACCGGCCCATCACACCACGTGTCCCACGCCTGAAAACTCATGGCCAGCGAAGCGCGAAAAATATTCCTCAGACGAGATTTGAACCGGGAACCAGCACTATACTAGGCCACAGCGCTACCGACTGGGCTACGTAAGACCGATACTGAGCGCAGCTCCTAGCAACATCCCTATCTCCGCTGTGGCTGACACTCGAAAACACATGGCCTCTGCTAGCAGAGCAGGAAAAATGATCACGGACGGGTTTCGAACAACCGACCATCCCCCCGGGGTTAAGGTCTGAGCTCGGTCCTGCCTAACGGGAGACAAGAAGCGACGTATGAACAAGGCGGGAGCTTCGGAGAGGCATTGATGTCTTTCGTTTTTGCTTCATTTCTTAGCGCTATCTGTGGGTCCGTGACAGAGGCATGGAATAAAGTTTTGCGTGAGCTCATATAAGGCCATATCTGAGCACAATTACAGTGTTTGGAATGGGAATCCAGAGAGTGGAAAGGGGATGTAGGGAGAGAGCAATGTGGGGTGGGGGAGGGAAGGGGGAGCGCTTGCAGAGCCGTGGGGAAGCGGAACACACCCCCCAGCCTTTATCGCACCTCCATAGGCGTTGTATGCACAGCAGCATGTACCTCGACGCCCCAGAGGCGACATTTCCCGCCCATTATTAGTCCCCACTTACGGCCGCTGATGCAGGCGCCGTCGTCAAAGCCGGCTATTGAAAAAAATAATCATACAAAATTGATTATTGAACCGGCGATGAGG
>NW_026269124.1:0-1095 GCF_000697945.3 Frankliniella occidentalis | reverse complement strand
AGGGGGGGGGGGGGGAGCAGGAGTGGAAGATTACCTAGAGTGAGCAAGTGAAGTGTGAGTGTTAGCATGCGGCCAATGAAAACTGACTTGTGAACAGGGTGAGTCGGCGTGAGTGAATGCAATATACGAGTAGTCCTGCATACAGCCCAGTATAGGGGCCCTGATGCGAGTGGTCCTTCCCCGGCGCGCGGGGCCGGCTCCGTGGGCGTGCCGCTTTAGCGGTCAGGTAATACGGTGTGGTCGAGTCCAAGTAGTGCCGCCGCTGTGGCCGCTGGGCCCCGCCCCCCGCCCTACTCCGCCGCGCTCAGGCAGGCAGGCAGGCCCATGACATAACTGTGACCTGGTTGTGTGTGCCTGGCGGTCCGTGGCAGTGACTCCCTCCATCGCCCCACTGCTCCGCCGGCACGGCGACGGCTCAGTTCCTTCCTTCCCGTCTGCCCGCCACTCCACTCCACGCCACGGCGCCGCGCCTCACTTGAGAGAAGTCAGGTGTTGCAAAATCAGTCGCCCTCCCTCAGGGAGTCAAGTGACTCCAGACCGTCCGCTTCGCGAGCCGGTTACACAAGGACGCGTTAGGACCCGATGCCACTTACTGACGGAATATACCCCCCCCCCCCCCAATTGTCTGTCTGGCCGTCTCTCTGTCTCTCTCTCTCTCTCTCTCCGCTTCTCCCGTTTCTTCGCAAATTTAGTCGAATCCTCCGTGTCTCGCCAAACAAACATCTCCTTATTGAACTCCCCCCCCCCTCCCCGGACCCGTTCGGGTGATCGACCCTCCGCCCGACACATACATCGAGTTGAGAGAATATGATGACAGGGAGCGTCGAGTGGACTGCCGACCTCAAATAATAAAGGATCTGACTGAACTGGGAAAGACAGTGAGGGGCGGAGGAAGGGAGGGCTACATGGAGGGAGAGACAGAGAGAGAGAGAGAAAGTGTGAGAGAGAGAGAGAGAGAGAGAGAGAGAGAGAGAGAGAGAGAGAGAGAGACAGAGACAGAGACAGAGAGAGAGTGAGTGCGAGAGAGGGAGGGATTGTAGTGTCATTTCTAATTCAGTTGAATTAAGGAGGGCGAGTAGCTCGCATGTATCACTC
>NW_026269123.1:10089-10620 GCF_000697945.3 Frankliniella occidentalis | reverse complement strand
GTATGATTTCACACCCTTGTTTTATCAGTGTTGGGACGGTATAGCAATCTGAATTTTATTTTCTATCCTATGAAACAAATGCGTAAAATATAGCCCGCATCCAGCCGAGTGGGCCGATAGCCCATGCCCATGCGCTTGTTGCCATGAAGGCACATGGTTAGAGACGGACGCGGTGAAAAACGATCTCATTTTTTGGGGGGGAAAAAACCTTGAGGAACTCCCTTTGTTTGAGTAAAACCCCTCAGATTTCGAGGTCTCCTCAAAAAATGTGGAATTTTTCCTCATATTTAGAGAAGATTTCTTAAAATCTGAGGCGAGATCTGAGGAGTTTTCCTCTATTCTGGAAGTTACTCAAAATTTTCCCTTTTCCTTCAAAAACTGAGACATCGTTTTCACGGTGTGGCCCATACTGCTCCGTCAACTTACGTTGGCTCCCATGCTGCACCCTAAAAATAATGTTCTCAATTCAGGTATCGTACTTAAAAGAGCCACATTTCTTGTTTTAAGGAGCAAATAGGACTTAAGACAAGA
>NW_026269123.1:889-1209 GCF_000697945.3 Frankliniella occidentalis | reverse complement strand
GTAGTGACCTCAGAACTCCATCGCACAGCCTATATCACAGCGACCTCACGCCAGTCTCTCTCAGAGCGCTGCCAGTGCCGCGAGGCACACCACGGAAAGGGCAGTCGCCCTGTTGGTCCACGCGCTGTTTGGTTTCGCCGTAGTCCCAGGCGCCGGACGCGGAGGGCTCTTGGTCGGAGGGGTCTCGGTCGAGGCGGTCGTAGGAGTCCCAGTCGAGTCACTCGCAGGAGTGCCAGTCGAGTCGGTCGTAGGAGTGCCAGTCGAGCCGGTCGCAGGAGTGCCAGTCGAGCCGGTCGCAGGAGTGCCAGTCGAGCCGGTCG
>NW_026269123.1:0-464 GCF_000697945.3 Frankliniella occidentalis | reverse complement strand
GTGCCAGTCGGGGTGGTCGTAGGAGTGCCAGTTGAGCCGGTCGCAGGAGTGCCAGTCGAGCCGGTCGCAGGAGTGCCAGTCGGGGTGGTCGTAGGCGGAGTCATAGGCGAGGTGGACGTTGGAGCCGCGGTCGGCAGAGGGTGATTACGCAGCCAGTCCGAGCAGCTGTACATCAGTGCACACTCTTGTTTGTCCGGATTGAAGTATTCGAACCAAGCAGTTATCCCCCCGCACTTCATCTGCTTGTGGTCCTGGCAGTCACAGTAGGCATGGTCCTTGCACTGCTGCTCCTCGTCCGCCCCTCGGATCAGCTGGTAGCGATCCTTTTTCTCTTCGGTAACGACGCAAGTCAGGCAGTAGGGGTTGACAACATCGTCGCCGACTGGCCGCACGTCGAACACCCTGGCGTGTGCCGGCAGGGCGCTGAGGGCGCACAGCGCGCACAGCAGGGCTGCAACAAATCA
>NW_026269122.1:6649-8741 GCF_000697945.3 Frankliniella occidentalis | reverse complement strand
GGGGGGGGGGAGTTAGAATACCGCGGTGTGGCGACGCGAGGTGGGGCGCGGCGGGGCGTGGCACTGCACGACGTTTGGCGTAGAGAGGAGGGCCAGCGAGCGCTGCGGGGGAAAAGCGAGCCTCTCGAAAAACCGGCGCCGTCGTCGTGAACACGGCGCTTTTGGTTCTGTCGTCGTCCCGCCGGCCCCACGCGGACGGTGAGGTGAAAGAGGAGGAATAGGTCACAGAACCTGGGAAAGGAAGCGAGGGAGTTTGGGGTGCGAGAAAAGTGCTGCGGACCGGGTCAGGCTGGGCGGGCGCAGCAGTGGGCGCGGGGGCCGAGTCTGAATTTTCTCTTTTTTGGACGAGAGGGTCAGTGGCGTAGGGCCTGCTAGGAGGAATGTAGGAAAGGAAGGTCCCTCTGGGGAAACCTGTAGCGATAGCAGAGCGATCCGAACACTTTCAACCCCTCCAACTCTGTGAGGACTATGTTGATTCTAGTGGTTCTTGACCTAACAGAGAGGCGGTCGAGCAGGGCGTTCCGGATATAGGTCGCGCGGTATGGGGAGTAGAGGGGGTGGAGGCGAAACAGCAGGACCTAGCGCAGGGCGCGCCGAAGGGCGTGGCCCCCGCGCCATGATGTTCCGTTCCCTGCCGCGCGTCAGCAGAGGAGGGTGGTGGTCTAAAAGGCCCTAAGGTCACCCCCACCCCCACCCCGTGCGCGGTGTGGTGCGGTGGTTAGGTGTGCGCGGAGGGTCTACTTAGCAACCTCGTGTCGCCGGTCCCACACACACACATTCACATGGTGTACCTCGAACAACTTGCCACTGAAACACACACGTGTGAAGAATACAGGATGCCAACAGCCCCTCCAAGTGCACTGACTGCACACGTCCAATACGAAATGCGCGGGCCTTTCTGACTTCTAGCCCCACAGCCAAAGGCATTTGGCCAGTAGTATCGGCATCGGCTGGATGATGGGAAGGAATCACGGGGACGCGGCAGTCGGAGCGCCGGAGTAGGGCAGAAGGTGGTGGAGGTAACGGAAAAGATTATACGAGCATTTCCTTTTCGCGGCATCAACGGCGCGGCTAGGGAGTGACGGAGCAGCACGAGCAGGAATATATAGAGATGGGCAGGGAGGGAGACGGGAAGGCGCGGTTCGGTCGAAAGGTGAAGCAAGGGCGCGAGCCATACGGCGTCTCTTATTTTCCACGCGCGGCAAAGGTTTCTCCAGTATTGCAGTTTTTTGCGCCGGCATTCTGCACGGCCGCGCGACTCGTCCGTCCGCCCCTCTTTACGCATGCGTCACGAGGGTCAGCGCCTGCCGCGGAGGCGTCGCGGCGCCGAGTGAGTGGGCGTCGTCCACTCGGTCCACTTCTTTACGCCCGTGCCGTCCTGCCGGGCCGGGCCGGGCCGGGGCGGGCCGCCAAAGCGCGAGCCATCGCTTAACTTTTACGAGTGTCTCTCTGTGCCCATGCCCCTCGCGGCTGTGAGCCTATTACGCGTGTGTCACCGCGACGAGATGTAATACCACACGACTATAGACGTGCACCCGAACCCTTTTCGAGATGCAAGTGTCACCTTGTCCTGCTCCTGCTCCTCTCGTGCCACTTGCACTGCTCCTCGCGTCCTGCCGCGAGGCTGACCGGGCTCCCACGACGGCCTTCCTTTCAGGAGGGCGAGCTCCACGCAGACTCAGGGACGGCCTCGGGGACACCTGCCCGCGGAGGTGTTGATGAGGACCGCGCGTCCTTGCCCAGGACCGCGTCCGCCTCAGAGTCCACGACGGCGTCCTGGCGTGTGCCCCTAAGCGCGGCGGGGCGGGCGGCCGGGCGGGGCGGGGCGTGGCGGGCCCTTCCGTGCTCACTTTCCTTCTCATTTCCCGTGTACAACCTTGGCCATCAACCCACTATTAAACTGCCCGTACGAAAAAGTTTAGTCCGGCATCAGTCCGTTTTCGGTCCGCAAAGAGTCCGGCTGGACAGTCCGTCATCAGTCCGCAAAAGCGAGCGGACTAGTCCGCGAAAAAAGCCAGATCGACCAAAAACCGACCTATTTGCCGGACTAGTCCGGCTGGAACTAGTCCGCTTTTGGTGCGCATCCCCGCCT
>NW_026269122.1:3756-5725 GCF_000697945.3 Frankliniella occidentalis | reverse complement strand
CTCCAGCGGTGCGAGGGAGGGGGAGGACTAGCGTAGACTAGCGCGGCCGACGGCTCGGGGCTCGGGCTCCGCTCGGCTCGGCTCCGCTCGGCTCGGTTCCGCCCGGCTCGGCTAGTGGCTCGGCGCAACAACGCGTAGCGCGAGCGACGCGACGCGACGGCCTCAGCCGCCTCAGCCAGCCAGCCGCCTCACCGCCCCGCCTAGCGCAGCTTGCTATACGTTCTCTTTAATATTTCTTAATCGAGAGTTAAAGCAATGACACCTTACATTACTCATGTATAGTTATGTTTAGATATATTTAGGTGTAAGGTTGTAAGGTATCATCTGCTAAAAAGAAATTTTTACTGGAAAGTTTTTATAACGTCGAATCAGGATAAAAGCCTGTCCTAACGCACGGTTGACTTGTTTTGCAGACCAACGTCGCCGGCATCGCCCTGTCGCCGTCGGGCCGCGAGCGCACCATCTACTACTCGCCGCTGTCCAGCACCCGGCTCTACTCGCTGCCCACCAGCGTGCTGCGTGAGCCCGGCCGGGACATCGGCGGCTCCGTCAACGACCTGGGCCAGAAGCTGGGCGTGAGCGACGGCATGTACATGGACAGCGCCGGCGTGCTCTACTTCGGCGTCCTGCAAGAGAGCGGCGTCGCCCGCTGGGACTCGCACCGGGAGCAGTTCGCGGCCGGCCAGCGCATCGTCGCCAGGGTGAGTGTCTTTCTCCTCCTCGTTCTGGTGGTGAGGAGTGGATCAGATTTCGATTAATCGAGAATCTCAGAATCTAACCATCGCGCCTAAAACCGTGAGGACTTCTGTCTGAGGAGCTCGAACCTTCTATCTCCTCGCCTCCGCGGCATCTTTTGTGCGAATGTGTGGTGTTCCACGCTCTGGCGGCGCCACCCTCCGCGCGTCCCCGCGGCGTGACCCTGGCGTCGGCGTGACGTCCCGCGTGACGTGAAGTGACGTGACGCGTGACGTGTCGCGTGATGTCACGTCGCTTGGACACGGGGGAGCGCATCCTGCCGGGACAGCACGCGGCGGACATCATATTTGGGAAAAATACGGAAATAATTTCACAGCAACAGAACTCTTGTGTAGTGTGCTACACTTTGTCACAGTAGTAAGTGCGCCATTTAGATCGCGTTTGCAGTCACGAATATCGTACGTACAGATTTAAGTTTCAAAACTTCCGACCCACCTGACATTCACTTTGGGTAGGGAGGGGGGGGGACGTTTCCTTCTGGTAGAGACAGTCTTGGGGATTATATTTTCGCCCCCCTCTGACCGCACGGCTGCCTCTCTCTCTCCCGCAGGACCCGCGCCTGCTGCAGTGGCCCGACACCTTCGCCATCGACCAGGCCGGCAACCTGCTCGCCGTCACCAACAAGCTGCAGAACTTCCTGCGGAATCGGCCCATGGACCACGAGCCCACGTACCGGGTGGTGCGCGCCGCGCTGGGCGTGCAGTCGTACCTGAGCGGTCCGGGCGGCGCCTTCGGCACTGCCTACCGGCCGAACCCCGGCATCACAGGTGAGCTTATATATCCCCCGTAACATCGTCCTGCCAGTGTCTCTCGCACTCACTCTCTTTGCTCTTTAGAGACTTCGCTCCCATATATCAGGGGGCGATGCCGGACGCACCGACTCATCATCATCAGGCGAAGAAAGTCACATCACGCATCCTCCTTTCCCTCCTTATCGTTATGTTTCTTCGCTTCGTCAGAAAACTAATTCTTTATTTCAGCAGTGTCTTTCTCTGTCGGTTTCGCTTTCCTCTGTGCCGAGCCGCTGCCGCGAGATCCGCGTAGCACGACAGCCCCCCAGCGGGGCCTCCTCTCCCGGGGTCAGGAGTTCGCCGGACTGTTCTTGTCTCATCATTGGGAGGATCGCACACATGGGACCTGCCCAGCGCGGCCCAGCCAGCGGGGCCCAGCGGGGCCCAGGCCCACTACTGGGGCCCTCGCGTGGGCAGGGGGC
>NW_026269122.1:0-3706 GCF_000697945.3 Frankliniella occidentalis | reverse complement strand
GGGGAGGGGGGGGGGAGCGGTCAGAGGACCCACGCTCTGCCCGTGTCATTGCGCTCGTTAGCGACAGCGCGTGAAGGCGAGTTAGGAGGCGCCTTGGTGGCACTGCCCTGGGCCTGCCGGGCTCGACGGGCGGAGGCGCGAGTAGTTGGCCACCAGGAAGACCACTAGTACTTCTCCCCAGGCGGGGCTGATTCGCCCGCCCGCGCTCACTTCCGCAGGAACACACTGTGTACCGAGTGCACGCGACGGGTCGCCTACTCGCTCGGGCCGTAAAGTACGCCCGCTTTAAGCTAATGAAGTTGTCTCAGATTCAGTTCGGGAAGTTCACGGGAGCTCGGCGCCTGCGAGACTCGGGGTAGGCCACCCCGCAGTGCTCGCATGCACTGCAGGCAAGATGTTGCCTACCCACCAGGCGCTATGAGAGCACGCCATTGGCCGATCTTGGTAGTAACGAAGACTGACGGACGTACTTATCTGAATGATCACGCTAAAATAGGTCGCTTATAGTCACATGCGTTAGGCTGACCCGTCCGCACAACGCGATCACACACACACACGCACACAAAGTTTACAGACTCGCGGACAGAAAGGGCGGATAGAGATCAGCGCCTGCCCACTGGTGGGCGCCAGAGCACGCGGCCCTTGAGGCGGCAGAAGCAGAAGGTGCACGTATGTAGGGCGCTGCAGGGCTGGGCTCAGGGCCGGCCCGGGTGTAGCGGGGGCGGGTGCCACGATATATTTGTTTTCTGACAACCTGACAGCCCGGCCTGACGTACAAGCGCCAGGCGCCGCCAGCTGTGCGAGTCGGAGCAGTCGTGCTGCGCGCCGCGGAGGTGTGCTGGTTGGCGAGCCTGCGCGTCGTGCACATTTGGGATTTAAATAGTGTTATCAGAAAAGGGTGAGGAGGGGGGGGGGTCTAAGCAAGCAGCCCAGCCTGCTGTGTCACAAAAACAAGGCCCCAGAGCACGATCGTGATGCAGTTCAGATAGATCCGCGTCCGGGTGACCGTATCGAGGCTTTTCGTTGGGTGAGGTGGGGTGGGTGGTGGGGGATCCTTTGGGTCGACTGATTTTCATGTTGTTGTTCCGGTATGGGCGGCAACCGAGCGACGACAAAAGGGTTGCGGGTCACACACAATCACACACACACACACTCACACAGATGGGCATGCGTGCGTGCGCCGGGCCGGGGCGTGGCGCGGCGGAAGCGAACGTGAATGCAGCATGCGCGTGTATTGGGTCCCCGGGCACGGCGACACACGTATCGTTACGATGCCCGAGCGGACCCTATGTATTCCTCCATTTATTCGCCACGCTTAGTCTCAAACCGCCGCGGCCGCGCCTCGTTCACCACGCGATGCAAGTGTCGTGGTGATGAGCTGCGCGCCCTGCTGCCTGCGGTAGTGCCCCGGTCCTCACGCGGCAGTGATGTCATCGCGAGCATTTGGGGGGCCGTCCAAGGCTCTGCACGTCCGCGAGGAGCGTTACCGTGCCGTGTCGTGTCGGGCCGGGCCGCATGCCATACCATACCGCCGCCGCGCCCAAACGTGTGTTGTAGCGACATGAGAAGGCGGCTCCAAATTGCTCCCCTAATGCCAGGTTGGGCTTTATGATGTCTCTTCCCTCGCGGCCGCCGTGCGGCTCGTCTCTTCTGGTGTACGGCGGCGGATGGGTGGCGTGGCGTGGCGTGGATCGTCTGCCCGCCGCAGCACAAGGCATTCCGCAGGCCAATTTTGTTATCAACGCGTGCCGGCGTCGCCGTCCCGTCCACCGCCCCGTCAAACCCCGCGCCCGCCCGCGCAAAAGGCGACGCCCTCTCCCTCGCCCCGCCATGCCCCGCCGAGTGCGAGCTCCTCTCTTCAGGAGCGTCGCGACGGCGGTGGCGCTGCTGTGTCCCTTCAGAATGCTGCTGGTGCTGCCGATGCTGCTTTTTGTGCCCCTCTCCTGGCCGCGACGTTGACATCGCTCGCCCCGAGACACGTTCCAGTCCAGACGCTCGCTCCTCCCTCCCCCCCGCCGCACCGCCGATTGTTTGTCGCTTGTCGCCGTGAGCCCCAAGAGGCCGGTGAGGCCGGTACCCCCCTCTCCCCTCCCCTCTCCCCTCGTCCACTCGACTCGCCCCAACGGCGGGGCGATCGGGTCGGTCACAACAGCAGAAAACTCTCCGCGCGACCAGCGCAGCGGATAAACCGGCCGCGCCAGCCAGAACCAGTTTGTGTGTGTGTCTGCTTGCGTGTGTGTGTGCGTGTGTGCGAGCACGCGCAACCCCTCGCGGCAGCCAGAATAATACCCGCCCAAATAATCCAAACCCAAAATCTGTCGATGTTTAGAAAACTCTCGGTGCCGCGAGCGGCTTTTGTTCGGTAATCACTAAGCAGGTCCTGTGGGAGTTGGATGAAGGAGGAAGGGTAGTGTGACCGTCGAGAAAAGAGGTGGGGGCGGGCGGCGTTTAGGCTTCGGTTGTAAAGGATTTGCCGTGGCTGGCCGGCGTTTGCCGGGGCGCCCGAGGTCAAGGGGGGCGGCGTTAGAGGAGGAGGGTCAACCTCCTGGCTCTGGGCGGGGCTGGGCCGTCTAGGTGCCTCGAGCTTATGGGCACCGCGCTCCGGGCCGCCCATGGAGCCCATGGCAGCAGGCGGGCGGGCAGGGCCTATGCGTACCGTGGGCGTGGAGGTGCGAGGCCGGGGAGAGGGGCGGGGCGGGCAGCGGCGGGTCGCAGGTCGGCCTCAGCATCAGCGGCAGCGGCAGCATAGGCAGCAGCAGCAGAAGAGGCAGCGGCAGCGACAGCCAGCGTTCCAGCCACACTGACGTCAGGCGCCATAACTGAACCCCCCTGCTCGCGGGCCTGCTGTGCCAAGAGCAGCCAACAAGGAGAGACTCGCTCGCGACCGCTACGCCACGCCACGCCACGCCTCGCCACGGGCCCAGCCCAGCCCAGCCCAGCCCAGCGGTGAGCTGGGTGCGCTGCCGTGGTCATCACGAGCATGATTACCACACGAGACGTGCTCGCAGCCAGCCTGGCGTTCGTGGCCACCGCACAGCAGCGTGTAGTAAAAGGTGCTTGTTCTTCCTGTGCTTTGGGATCGAGTTATACTGGCCGAACAGAGTAGCTTCGTCCTGGGCGGCCGCGTTCGAAACACTCTATACTACTCCCTTTACAAACACACGGACGGGAACACGGGGCTACGGGTCTTATACACTTTTCAGTTCGGCTGCAAAACGAAAACGGCTAGTGTGTACAGGTACAGCCATCTGCCTCGGGTGGCGCCTTTTTCTGTGTCTGGTCAGAACGCCGACGCTCTCGGCCTTGGCGAGGGTCGGGCTGCTGCTGAAGGCCCGGGCGCCGTGTGCCATTCTGTCGTTTAGTCTCTCACGCCTTTTTCAGCCCGTGTCCCTTCGCTCAGTCCGCGCCGAGGAGGAGGTGCCACCGCCGCAGTGGTGCGCGCGTCGGCATTCTGTTGTCATCACCCGTGCTTTTGTATACACGCGCGGGCGGCGGCGCGGGTGGACTTTGTTCGAAAAACTTTCCCCCGTCTCTCTCACTCACTCGCTCTTGAGGAAGGTCCCCACGCATCTGTCAAAAAGTCCTGCTGCGCCGCGGGAATAAACATCTCCGAGCAAGAGTCTCCTCCCTGTGCAAAGCAGCGGCGCTTCTTCTTACCTTCCTTCCGCGTCTCCCAAGGGCACTTCACTCAAAAAAAAAATATATA
>NW_026269121.1:6915-7542 GCF_000697945.3 Frankliniella occidentalis | reverse complement strand
GCTGAGCAGCGGCGGGTCCTCCCTAGGTCCTCCCTCCCACCACCCCCACACTCCCCGCGGCCCGCTGCTGCCTCACTGTCTCAGCGCCTGCAAGCTAACGGGTAGGCCACCGGCTCAGCGCGCGCGCCGGCGGCTGGCCTACCGGGCTGACCGCTACGCGGCGCTACCGCTGGCGGGAGGCTCCACGCCTCAGCGCCTGCACTCGCCGGGTAGGCCACTGGCTCCACGAGCGCGCAGTGGGGTGGGGTGGCCTGGCTGCGGCCTCCCTCTGCTACCGCTACGCAGCCCCGCCTCTGGCCTCTGGAGCCTTCTTTCCGCTCCTTACCCACCTGAAACTTGCAGATTATCTCGGGTGTCGCTGCCGATTCCTCTTTCTCGCGGTTTCGTAGCAGAATTTAACTGTAAAACCTCTTCTGCTGCGAAAGGAAGTGTGATATTTATCTCGCCTAAACTATATCTGACGGACTAGCTCAGCTCGTTCGGTTCCCGTTGATTTCTATACCCTAATCTGATATATCGCGGACACCTATCTTTGCTCGCGCCGTTATCCTTGTCAGGCGAATCTAATCTAATTCCTTCTGCGACACGAGCTAAGGCACCGGTTTTCAGACCGTCAGCGCATCGGGC
>NW_026269121.1:864-1720 GCF_000697945.3 Frankliniella occidentalis | reverse complement strand
GCACAGCCGCAGGCAGCCTCTCCGCCTGGTCAGGATGAGGCCCAGGCCGCGGCTCAGGCCGCTGCGGAGGAAGCCGCCGCCCTACAGAAACTGCAGCTGCAACAGGAGTCCAGGCCAGCCGTCATCACCAGGCGAAGCAAGCTGGTGCGCACCATCACCACCGCCGGGCTCATCACCCCACCCCTCCCTGGGGCCGCGCCGGGCGGTGCCCCGGGCAGCACCGGGCCTCGCGCAGACCCCGCGACGCTGCTCCCGTGTCTAGACGGACGGACGTCGGGAGAGCCTGTTCCCGTGTGCTGTTAGGCCTGTGGTCCCGGTAGTGCGCACCTTACCGTCCGCGAGGGCCGCGCCGACCAGCAGAGGCCACAAAGGACTTCGTCGACGCCCCGCTGCACTGCACCGGCACCAGGTAACGGGCGCAGGAGCCGATGTTTTCCTCGAGCGAAATCCTGGCCCCGTCCCTGACGCGCCCAGGCCCCAGGATGATGCCGACAATGTGAATGTTAACACGTTTAGAGCGGCTGCATCCTGGGAGCTGAAAACAACAGCCAGGCGTGACCACATTGTGACCGCGCCGCTCCGAAAGTGTTAACTTTGTGCGCCACGCTTAATGCGTGCTTTATCTTGCCGCGGAGCTGCGAAGGTGAGGCGACAAAGTGCCGAAATCTGTCATCCCTTCGTCCTTGTTTCTGCTATGCCCCGCCTACGCGCACCGGTGGAGGTCGCAAGAAGAGATCCTCAAAGTAATGTGTCAGTTGTGCGTTTGCGAGCACCACTCGAGAACGTAATTAGGTCTCTACGGCGGGGCGCTTCGGGCCGCCGCAGCCCTCCACCGCGTGATCGGCCGCACCTGCCG
>NW_026269121.1:0-319 GCF_000697945.3 Frankliniella occidentalis | reverse complement strand
TCAGCCCTTCGTCCTTGTTTCTGCTATGCCCCGCCTACGCGCACCGGTGGAGGTCGCAAGAAGGGATCCTCAAAGTAATGTGTCAGTTGTGCATCATGCTCAGAAAATCCTGGCTGCTTCTACTAAAAAAAAAATCAAAGGCTCGTTAGTTGTCATCTCCGTCTGACAAAAGTGCGTATGTTAAAAAAAATATATCAGTTAATTGTTTTTTGGTCTAGTTTTAGAACATATAGTTTTGCGCCGATATTCCTTCAAACAAAAAAGTTGCTTTTTTACATGCGCACTCCTGTCAGATGACAGGTGATTTATTGTTACATTA
>NW_026269120.1:2392-5259 GCF_000697945.3 Frankliniella occidentalis | reverse complement strand
TAATTTTAAATAATTTCGCCTAGAAATAAATGCCCAAGAGCGCAGGTCCACAGATATGCGGTGTGGCGTTTAGAAAATAGTGATACTAATTACAGAGACAGACAGACAGAGCGGCAGAGAGGAAGGGGGGGTGGGTGCTAGCGGTACTAGGCTGTACCACTTCAGGAGGAAGGGTTGCTGGCTCCTGACTGGAGGGGCAGTTCGAGGAAGAAGCTCCGCCCTGTCTCTAAGCGGCTGCAGGTCAACCGGAAATTGCTTGCGCCGCCTGCGCCCTGTCGCGTCCCACCCCCTACACAAGCGGAAGTGAGGGGATGTCCCATCATCATGGGCCTCAGCTGGGCGCATCGAGGGAAACGCTGCAAGCAAGAGGGTCCTTCTCGGGTCCTCCTGCTCGCCTCCAGCCAGACTGAAGTAAAGTCAGGTTGGGCACGCACCCCCCTTCCTCCCCTCACAAAAAAAACTAAAAATGTTGTCACAGCTGACGAGACAGACAACTTAATAAGAAACTAGAAACTGAACCATCTAGCAGTTGTAAAAGGACTATGTTTTTGTCAATAGAAAGATGCATTTTAAAGCACACCAAGACAAGTGGCACCATAGCAATTTGCATTATGGGACAAATTTGCATCCTGATTCCCTTCCAGGTAGACTGTCCTGTCACACAGACCTACTGTTGAGATGAGCGAACATGTTCACATTCGATCGATCTCGAACGGACAGCAAAAAAAACTGTCCCTGATCGCTCGAAAATGGACACGAGGGGTTCGCATCCAAAAATTTCGTAAATTGCTCGAACAAATGTTTCACAAGCGAACAATTTCAGCCAATATACTAAGAGGATGTGGACCATCTTGCTCGCTGTGATGCAGAATGAAGACGTTGGGTCCCACGTGACCACGCCTATACGCCCGCAGTAAGCTGTGTTTGCGACTCCCCCTGGGCTCTTCTTGCCTATAGGAATCGATTAACATCGTAAAGTGCTGTCTGGTCTGGGGCGTCTAGACCGTCGTGCCACCCCAAGTTTTCCTACTGAGGTAAACGTAAACGAATAATTATCGACTACCCAGCCCCATGCCCCATGTCCCATGCACCGCTCCGGAATCAGGTCGTGAGCATCCGAGCATCGACCACCACCACGCTCCTTAATGTAGTCACACATCACCCGATGATATTCAAATACAAAAAAACAACAACAAAAAAACAACAGATTTTCTTGTGAGCTGAAATTTGATAAACAGAGAAATGTTCGGCTCGGTTCGTTTAAGAGACAATTTTGAACTGGCCTGGTCGCTCATCTCTACCCTACACGGCGCCCTGAGCCCCTTCCGGACATACAGTCCCGTCACACGTCACACAGCCCTGCCCGGCGGGATTGCATATCCGTGCGGCGCCCTGAGCCCCTGCCGGGCAGACCGTCCCGTCACACAGCCCTGCCCGGCGGGATTGCCTATCCGTGCGGCGCCCTTGGCCGCTGGAGGTGCAGGGCCTCTCAGCGAAGGGTAACGAGGATGGAACAGGGACACCCCTCCCCCCACTCCTGCCACTCACCCCTCCGCCTCTCTACTCGAGAGCCACAACATCGCAGTCCAAAAAGATTGTGTGAGAAACAATAACGACAATAATGACGTAGGGGTCTCCCTCTCTCTCGCTCTCTGACTCGGACCCTCCTTCTCTTTTATACACTCTCTCTTCATTTGTCGTAATCACGTCCAACCGAAACATCACTAATTAAATTTCTATCACAGCCCTGCACCCAGAGATATAGATTTAAAGAAATTCTTTCTTTAAATCAAAGAAGCCTTCTTAGATTCAAAGAAGCCTTCTTAGATTCAAAGAAGCCTTCTTAGATTCAAAGAAGCCTTCTTTGATCTAAAAATAGACATTTCTTCAAATCAAAAGAGGCTCTTTGATTTAAAGAAAATATTTCTTTACGTCTATATCAAAGAAATATGGGCCAATTTTCTTTGTTTCAAAGAAACGATTTTCTGGGTGTGCACAGAATGCTTGCGGGGGTATCTCTCCGGGCCAAACGCAACCGGGGCCTCTGTTTTAACGGCGAAATAATTAATTCCGCTAATTGACGACGACGTAAGTGTCGACAGCAATAACAACGGGTTAGGCCCAGCGGTTGTCCGGCGGGGAAGTCCTTCTCCCGCTCCCCACCCCGCCACCACAGTCGAGCGCGCGGCCGGACCACACTGCAGAGGCGTGCGTTTGGAGGACGTCTATTGTTGTTGCCATGGGAACTGCTTTGGTTCCAGGAAGCAGCCTTTGGCGGACCTGCTTCCCCGGTGCGGTGTATGGTGGTGGTCCTGCTGGGCCGGCCGTACGCCGCAGGGGGACAGCGCAGAGAGAGAGAGAGAGAGAGAGCATAGGCCAGGGATCATCTGGTCATCAATTTATGCAGCTCAATATGACCCATCCAGAGAAATTCACACCATTCCATGTCAAAAAGGTGACGATTAGTTCCGCGTGCCTAAAATTGTGGCATAAAAAGAGAGTACCCATCCACACCCAGACCGCAGAGAGTTTCCAGTGTCGTGGCGGGGTGTGATTCTGCCCACACTTCCCCCTCCCTTCCCTGCCTCTCGTTAATGGTCCCGACTGAGTGTGCCCTCACCTCCCCTCCCCACCAGCCGGCCACTCCACGCCCGCCTGCGCTCGAGAGCTGCAAACCCAACACTGAAACATCGGCTGCATTTTGGTGTCGACTGCACTGGAAACTTTGTCCTCGGCTCTGTCTGGTTACGGTCTCACTGCAGAATTTTGACGTTCCCTAAAAGAGGTCAAAGAGCCCCAAAATTAGCAGTTTGTAAAGCAAGCAACGCGACCAAGGCGTTTGGAAGGGAGGGGGGAAGGTGGGGGGG
>NW_026269120.1:0-532 GCF_000697945.3 Frankliniella occidentalis | reverse complement strand
AAAATTATAAAATAATTCTCAGCCCGTTACTAAAATTTTGCATAATGTTAGTAACAGGCTCACAGCGTTTTTCTTCACTGATGAAGAAAGTGTGCAAGTGGCGTGCACCAGCGTGCGCCACACGCAAGAGCTCAACACTACCATGCACACTTTTTAAGCGTTTCACATCAAAGTTGATCACTTGACGGTGTTCATGATCACCGTTGGCGTGGCTTAGGCATTTCAAAGTAAATCAAATTTCCAGATCAATAACTTCTACAGAATTGTGTGCGTTGAACACTACCAAATGCAGTGTGCATGCCAGTTGCACACTACTTCTCTCATCAGAGTAACCAGCGAGGAGATCGCGTGGGGCGACGAGCCCCCGAGGGACTTGACTTACCCTGAGTGGCGGGCGGCTGCAGAAGGAAGGCGGCGAACATCAGGGCGGCCAGCGCGGGGAGGGACAGCAGCGCGGAGCAGGTGGAGGAGGCCATCTCGGCAGTGGCGTGGGCGTGTCGGTGTGTGTGTGTGTGTGTGTGTGTGTGTGTGT
>NW_026269119.1:6957-9570 GCF_000697945.3 Frankliniella occidentalis | reverse complement strand
CTTTTCTCGGCTGCAGCCGATCGACTGCGCATCTCTCGCTCTCTCTTTTTCGCTCTCTCTCTCTCTCTCTCTCTCTCTCTCTCTCTCTCTCTCTCGCCCCCTCTTTCTCTCGCGCTCTCTCTCTCTCTCTTGCTCTGCCCCTTTTCCTTCTCACCCACACAATGTCTTGCAGACTGATTGCTCAGGCCACACCCCAACACAGCTCCGACTGGGCGGGGCGGCCCGCCGCGCCGCTCGACTGGCAGGGTGTTCCGACAGGAATGTGCAATATGAAAATTCCTATGGGGAGGGAGAGAGAGAGAGAGAGAGAGAGACGGTGGCGCGCATGTGGCCCCCGGGAGATAAGGCACGGTGTGTTTAATTGGTCCACCCATGTATTGCAAGGCGGGCTGCCGCCGCCCCTTTCGTGTTTGAACTTCGAAAAGTCGAAACGGCGGCAAAGTTTTGGCGCGAGACGACGTGCGGCACTCGCACTCCCGGAGCCGGATAGAGTTTACCCGCGATAATGATGGTGCACACCGTGTATCGCGTGCCTGCTGGACCCGACGCTATCGCCGCTATGTGGGTGAAAAATCAGTCTCATTCCTTTATTCTCTAAAGAGAAAACTGAGCCCCGTCTGCTCCTCGTCAGGGCTTCCGGGCGGGTTGGGGGATCGCAAAGGATCGGTTATGGTGACACTTTCCATGATCCACTGTCATATCAGTGCTGGTCTGGTGGCAGCCCTCTACCCTCGGTCCCGCTCGACATAAAATTTTGCGACCCTGCGCTATAAATCCATGTCCAGGCTGGGTTACGGTTTTACGTAATATTTATTGTTTTAATCGGAAGTGTGTGTATATTAGCAGAGTTTCGGATGGTTTTTCCTTGTTGGTCCGGAATAAAGGTCCTGCACGTGTCACTTGTCACTTAAAAATCTCGTCATCTTAAAATACAGAGTTTCCTACTCGTGTTTTGTTTACAGATACGTACTTTCTTCTGGCTTCATTACGGGAAAAATGGGGGTGTCTACCATCGAAATGATTTCCAGGTCCCTTCCCCTTCCTTCCTCTCCCGATGATGCTCTCTGCTCCGCTCCAACGCTCAGCGCCGCCTCGACTGCGCTCGGCTGCTCGGCGTCGAACGGCGGGGGGAGTTCGGGCTGAAAGGGGTTTGGGCGAGGCTTGGGGAGGGGGGGCGGCCGGCGCGCCGCAGGTAAGGGCACATCCCCTTTAACTGGCGCAGGTGGAATTTCCTTCCTCCATTGCGAGATTATATTCAACGGTAGTATTTTTCTTTCCCTTTCCTTGAACGCGCATTGTGTGAGCGTTTGGTGAAGCAGGTGGGGCGTGGCGGGGTGGGGCGAGTGTTGGCGGCGCAGTGGCCATCAGGGTCAATGAGCCAGCCAACTAGAGAGCGAGAGAGAGAAACGAAGACGCTCTCCTTGATTCCCGCCGCCGGGGCCAGGCGGCCGGCTCCTGCTAACGAAGTGGCAAACTAGTTGCGAACTATACACACCGGGCGGCGGCCGCGCCCGCCACGCCCGGCCAAGCCCCGCCACGCCCCGCCACGCCCCGCCACGCCCCGCCACGCCCGGCCACGCCCAGTGCCCCGCTCCGCCACGCCTTCAATGTCCGAAGAGAAACTAGCCCCAAACATTCCGTCCATCCAATTACTTGGGCCCAATCCGCATGACGTTACGCTGTCTCCCGCTTTGGGAAGGGGGGGGAGGGGGGGCTAAACGTCAGAGGGCAACAAACTTGGTCGCCCGCGGCCGTCGCTGCGCCGTGCCGCACTGCTGCCGCTGTGTCGTTCACTAATAAAATCATCGGAAAATAGTAATTGTAATTTTATGCGGCCCCCTGAGGCTCGGGCAGTCCTGCGGCGGGCAGCGGGTGCGCTGGTGGGACGCGCTGCTATATACCTGCCAATGAGGTTTGCAGGATAATGCGGGCATGAATGAATGGGATTTCAATGCAGATATAGGTTAACGAAAAATAATAGACAGCGGTTTGGACCGGGGAAGCATTGTAAGTTGGTGCCGCAAAACTTGGTTTTAGCGGTATTTACATCACATTGAGTCATCCCTCCCACATTTATTGTTTATTCTCTTGGTCCGATAGGAATGCAGCCTAGAGTTGCTAGATTGATAGCTTCGCCCAATGGCGATGTCTTGCACCCGTTCGTTATACGTCGGCTGCCAATAGCTTTTCATAAATTTCGCAATCATGTTTTTGACCGTGATGCACCCCTTTTCTTTCCAGCCAGCCTCGCTACGGTTCTCGCGGCGCGCGCGCAGATGCGCTGCGCCGCCTTGTTCTTGTAAAAGGCAAACTTGCAAATTTATGGCGTCCGGAGTTGTAGAGGGATTCCTCTCACGTTCGCTGATAGGATTACGCTGAAAATCATTATAACGGCGAGCGAAAATCACGGCGCGAGCGGCGCGGCGTCAGCGAGGGGGAGGCGTAGGCCGCGTTACGGCGTGGAAATTGCGCGAAAACCAGAGCGAAAATCACACCTTCTTTGTAAGTTACACGCCGGCAGCATTTTATCCCGCACGCCAGCATATACGCGCTATATTTTCCCCTCCCTTGCTCTTTTTTTGTTCACACGGTCTCCCTCCCTCCTCCCCCCCC
>NW_026269119.1:5958-6632 GCF_000697945.3 Frankliniella occidentalis | reverse complement strand
AGGACGGCGAGCGGAGTTGAGGGGGAGGGGGGGGTGCACTCCATTGGAAGGGAGCCCCTGAAGGGGTTACCGACAGACAGACAAACAGACGGGCAGACCAGAAGGGGGTGCGCGACGTCGGTGGCAGCGAGGCAGCCGGGGAGGGGGGGGGGCGATTGACCTAATGGGCTTCTAGACTCGTCTTGAAGCTTATCCCGGCTCGAGGCCCCGGGGGCGGGCCGGCGGCGGGCCGGCGGCGGCCGGGCAGCTGAGCCCCCGCAGTGAGTACCGTATCAGCGCAGATTGCGGTGTCCGGTCGCCCAGCAGCCGCGCCGTGTCGCCGAGGCCTGCCGGCCTGCCGTCGCGTCGTCCCCGTTGTAGTAAACTTGATCCATTATCCTGACGAGTAGTGGGGCGCGCAAACTCGTCAGCAGGGTGTGCGCGCCGCGTTTGGGAAACTATGTCTCTCTCCAGGACTGCATTGTACTGGCCGCGCCGCGTCGCTGCCCTGTGTCGCAAATCACTGGTGAAAAGTGAAAAATGCGTAAGTCCTCGGACTTACGCCCCTTTTCACTTGTTACCAGTCAAATATGAAAGGCAGGGAGAGGGGGGGGGGGGTGTTACACCCTGTCGGCGCGCGTGTTGATGAAAAAATAATAATTGCGTAGCAGCCGGTGCCGCTGAGGACGAAGAGT
>NW_026269119.1:0-973 GCF_000697945.3 Frankliniella occidentalis | reverse complement strand
CCCCCTCCTCTCGGTTTGTAGCGTCACGTCTCTCCGCCGCTGCTTCGCGTCCATGGCGCGTCCCCACGGCGCCGCCGCGCTTATTATATTAGCGCGGCGCGGTGCAGCGCGTGGTGCACTCTGGAAAAGAAAATGACCCACTCAGTTGGAGCGTCATTTTAATCCTGTAAAACTATAGACACTACAGTATCATTGAAAACTGTTAAAATAATTGAATTGGGCTTGGGTTTGATCGAGTCGAAAGCATCCTATACAAACGAAAAATTGGTGACAATTGAACGCCTACGAGTGCGTGCGTGCGTGCTAAAATATCACACGCAAAAGTGTGCCTCCCAGTCGTATGTCAAAGGAAGCGTGCACTGCAAAATGCTTGCAAAGAATAGGTTCGTATTGCAAACTATTTTCTTTGCAGCGTGCAAAGAATTTTCAAGCATCGTAATACGAACTAGTTCTTTGCAAGCTTGCAAACTATTTCTTTGCAATGCAAACACATTGTTTGCAAGGATTCTGCCAGCTTGCAAAGAACTTCTTTGCAATACGAACTAATTCTTTGCAATGCAAAGCTCACAAATTCTTCGCAACGTTGCAAAGAATATAGTTTACAAGCATTTTACAGTGTGCCCGACAACCATGTCGGACAGGTACGAACTTTTTTACTATTAGTCATACTCACACTGTTCACTGAATGACATGATTGTCACACACTTTTCGATGCATGGCACTATTATTGTGTGTGTGTATGTGCGTGAACATTTTGGCATGCACTGCAAAGTGGTCGAATGTAACACGCACTTTTATTTCAGGAGCACAAAAAGGGCTCTGTGCGTGCCCCGCCCCCACCCCCTACGTCCCGCCGTAGCAAGCCGTTGGGCGTTAAGTGCGAGCCCTCGCGCGCCGTCTAGCTGTCCTACATCCGCGACGGGGGAGACGTTGCTGACTGACCGTTTGCTTGTGTGTGTGTGTGAGGGGGGGG
>NW_026269118.1:10717-11116 GCF_000697945.3 Frankliniella occidentalis | reverse complement strand
TTTAGAAGAGAGCGAGAGACAGAGAGAACAACACCGAGTTGCGTACTTTGCAGACGTCTGCGCCGGACAGGCAGAGCGAGGCCCGGGTACAGCAGCGGCAGCAGCAGCGGCAGGGGGCGGTGAGCTCAACTGTCACGACTCGTCAACAACTGCGGCAACTTCAGCAGCGCGGTGGGCGGGGGGAGGAGGGTGGGGCCAGAGCAGGCGCGGGGCATCGGCGATAGGAAGGGAAAGGGGTGAGGGGCAGGCTACTTACAGACGCCCCCCGGGCCCTGGGCCGCCAGGGGCCTCGCACCCCGCACCCCGCACCCCGCACCCCTCCTCCTGCACCCCAGTTTGCCTTGATTCGGCCGTCGAACGGTTTTCGATGCCAATCGCTGCGGGGATGGCGCGAGGCAC
>NW_026269118.1:5369-5712 GCF_000697945.3 Frankliniella occidentalis | reverse complement strand
GTACAACCTGAGGAGGGCCCCGCGGCCCGGCCGACACAGCGCGACAGAGCCCGCGGGGTAAAAGTGCGCTGCACGCGCTGCAAAGTGGGTTCCGAGCGAGATGTTCGTCGTCGGCTCAACGACGTATTCTCTAACTGCTTTGTAAATGTGATCGATAACATTCTAACATTTAGGGCACTGTGTCGCCTAAAGCGTAATTTGAAGTTGAAGTTAAGTCAATCGGGCATTAAAATAGTTGCATGGAGTTAATCCTCAGATAATTGGCAGGTCATCGTCCACTCGGAGGCTGAAAGATAAAACTTTGCACCCACGTTAGTTGTAGTCGCGATGCGTGTCCCCCCCC
>NW_026269118.1:0-361 GCF_000697945.3 Frankliniella occidentalis | reverse complement strand
AGATGGGTCTTTCACTCGTGTTATTTTTATCTTTAGGATTCGCCTGACTTGAGAGGTCTACTACACCCGTCGTCTGACAGGGAAGCGGCACACACAGAAAATCTGGCAGAAAAAAATTGTTAGGGATTAGCTTTAAAACACGGCTGAGCAGCGGGTTGGTGGGTTGGGAGTCAGTGAAACGCACACCCCCCAGGGCCAGAGCTTACAGACGCCCCCGCACACACCCCCGGGTGAGGCGCAACCCCGGGCCGGGCGGCGGGGGCCCGAGGTACATAAGACGCGCAGCCCGGGCCTCTACTTGTTAGGGTGTTTGCGCAGTGGGGGGGGGGGGGGGGGTAGGGTACAGGAGGGGGCGAGTGTC
>NW_026269117.1:9190-10662 GCF_000697945.3 Frankliniella occidentalis | reverse complement strand
CTAAAAAATGATATTAAACTTTTTGTGGCTGTTCGCGTTCTCCCTTTCTCCCTCTGTCTCTCCTGGCCGACTCCACATCACCCCATCCGCCCCTCCCGGCCTAGTCCCCTTGCTTTCCCTATCCGCCACCGCGCTCCCTCTTCTTTGCATACATTTTTCCTCCATGATTCTTAGTTCTTGGCTTGCACAACCATTTATTTACAGTCGAGTTCCCTTTTTCCTTTTTTCACGAATGAGTCTCTCTTTCCCCGGGGGTGGCCTGCAGCACGGCCTCGACGTCCACCTGAGGGAGCGGGCCGCCCCTCGCCGCCACCGCTGCACGGCGACAAAAACGCGGGGAAACGAGAAAAGAAAGAGTTGGAAAAAGCTTTCGCCGGTAAACAGCGACGAAAAACTAAGTATAACGAGCCAGCGTAAGCATAACATGGTCGTGGGACGCCTTTCGGCACCACCACTAGGATGACAAGTGAAGGTCGATTTCCTCCCCTCCCTCCCCCCCTCTCCGACTTTCAATGTCCGCCGCCGTGCGCCGCGCCCGGCCACGCCCCAGCGCTGTTTGTGTCGCACGCCGATATAATTTCCTTGCGGTGCTTAATTACCCAAAGCAGGAATATCACGCCTTGCCGTGCCGGGCCGTGCCGCGCCGGCTACAGTACAAATTGAGGCCGGGTCCGGCAGAGCGCGCCACGGGGCCGCCTCCGAGGTGCGGGGCTCACTGGGGCCGTGGAACAAAGAGAAAGGGGGCAGCTGGTTACTTACGCAGCCCGGGGGGGCCCGCTATCAGGACAAGAGGCGCGTGGCGCGGCTTGGGGCGGCGTGGCGCGGCGGGCCCCAGCGGGGGTGCATACGTTGCATGGGGCGGCGTGGCGCGGCGGGCCCCAGCGGGGGTGCATACGTTGCACGCCACGACAACACGGTACATACCAAATAATAATTACAAGCCGCCTGCTGGCCGCCGCAAAAGAAACACAAGGAACAACGGGAAAGGGTTGGAGGAGGGAGGCGCCAAAGCAGCGCCCGGGCCGCATAGTGGTGGTCGCACTGGGGAGGCTCCGAAGATTCGCGGTGTGCCAACTCCAGCCTCACCGCACTTGTATCCTAATTTACTACATATACAAAATTTGTAAATATAGTTCAAAAACAAAAACATTTCAATTATTATGTTGTGGTTATTGTTTACATGTGTAAACCCCCCCAAAACAATGCGCCGCGTCCAGGAGGCGCCGCCGGACGTTCGGTCGGGCCGGTCGGGGCGGCGGGCGCGGGGCGGGTCCAAAGCCATTAGCGTCCCGCCCGCGCGTCCACCGCCGCTCCCCGCCGCGCCCCGCCCGTAATAAATATCGACCCGCAAAAGCCATGCGCCGCGCTGCGCAGCCGTGCGGTGCGGTCGCATGACGGCGCGGAGTAAGGCAGCCCCCGTCATAATAACAGTTGTTGGGCAGCGGCCGCGTACACCTTGGCCGCCCGGGGGG
>NW_026269117.1:6771-7970 GCF_000697945.3 Frankliniella occidentalis | reverse complement strand
CAAAAAGTTGAGTCTCGGCAGAGAATCGAGTTATATAGCTGAGCTCGACCGGCCCAGGAGGCCACCGCCCCGCCCGGTGCAGTGTATGTGTGCGCAGAGCGGGGACAACCCTCGTGCGTACGTGCGTCTCTGTTTGCGCCCCTTGTTACACAGGGTGCAGCGAGGCGCAGGGGACACTGCACGAAATGCGGATCACTTTGTTAATCGACATAAATAACAACGATAAAAACGAGTCGACACCAGCGGCCGGCAGGCGGACTCTCGGGGCGTGTGAGCGAGCGAGGAGGTAGCGCACGGCCCGACACTTGTTGGCGGGGCGCCACAGCAAGTCCGATTTGTAATAAATGAACGGGCAGCGGTACTAACTCACATTCAAGTCCATGTCGGCTTGTCCCGTCACGGCACGGCAGCCCGTGACAGAGCAGGGGGGGGGGGGTCTCGAGACGAGTAATGCCGATTTCAAACACAGCCCAGCCCGGTCTCAAATTGCAACGCCAGATTAAAATCACCACCTGAGCCACAGCCAGCCCCGCCGCCCCACCCCGCCCGGGGCCGCCCGCTCAGCCAGCCGCGCCATATCGTTTCCATTTACGCGTTTACACGTTTGCGCTCGCCGCTAATACGAAACGTATTTAGAAAGAAATCGCCGTGACCGAACGGAGCGGCGGAACGTCCAGGACGAGGTCCAGGATGCCCATCACGATCACGCGGTCGGATCTCCCGCTCAGTTTGAGCGCGTGGCGTGGGTGCGAGGCGAGTGGTCGGTCTTTCCTCAAACTCGAACATCTTTTACCTCCTTTCCCCAAACTAAACAATTCCGGGGCCCAAACGGGTTCCCGGGAGGTCGTATAACGCACGAGCACCCCACCGGTAGCGCGGAGCGGCCGGCTGGCTGCAGCCTACAGCCTGCCTCCCCGCCCCCCGCGCGCTACACCGGTTTACACTCACCAACTATAACACGAATCACTCTGTGTACAAACAGCCGATCAGACACGTCCGCCAGACGTAGGGGAGTCAACTCCACAGCCAAACTCATGAGCCTGGTACAATGTATTTATTCTTTCGAGTGACTGCTGAAGACAACAGAAAGGGTATACCGGATCTATTGGAACGCACCTCTCTGATACACCCGGTACATGCGCGTTTTTCCATCATTGGAATTTCCAGAGGTAGTCTAAAAAGTTGGAAGCGCAATACCA
>NW_026269117.1:0-401 GCF_000697945.3 Frankliniella occidentalis | reverse complement strand
AGAGAGTCGACGGGGTGGGCAGAGAGAGAAAGAGAGGGAAGTGGAAGAGGGGGGGAGGGAGGGGGCTCTTCCGCTTACGGTGGGACAAGCAGACATTGATCAGAGAGTTTCTCTCTCGCTCACACTGCCAACTTGAGACGGAGGCGCGGGCCACGGCAGGGAGTGGCGCGGCGGCGCACAGAATCTTCCTCCCCCCACCTGTCTCTAATGAGCACGGCCCGACCCTTAAGCCCCTCGGCGGCGGGACAAGGGGAGGCGGGCCGCCGGGGCCGGGCCGGGCCGGGCCGCACAGTCAGTCGAGGTCTACCACTGTCAGTCGCAGGTCGGAGGTGGGGGCGGGCGCGGGGGCCGGGTCAAATCCGCCGCCGCCTCGAGACAGGATCTTGGGGCTACAAAGCCCC
>NW_026269116.1:10807-11106 GCF_000697945.3 Frankliniella occidentalis | reverse complement strand
ATACTTTGTTAGTACATAGTAAATGGCAAAATATTACCATATTACTAATTATAGAATATACGAGTCTAGGGTAATGGGCTGAGCGATTAGCGAAGCCTATTACTCCGCCTGGTCGGAAAAATCTGTTTCTGTCTGTCTGTGTATCTGTCCGCACGATAACTCGAAAACGAATTGAGCGAGCGACCTGGGATTTTCAGGGTAGTTTTGTGTCATAAAAAGACAGATCGAGTTCTAAGATGAGCATTCTAGCTTAAAAATTGGATTAAAAAAAACAAGCAGGCCCGCCCTTCCGCCAAACG
>NW_026269116.1:5323-5743 GCF_000697945.3 Frankliniella occidentalis | reverse complement strand
TAAAAAGACAGATCGAGTTCGAAGATGAGCATTCTAGCTCAAAAATTGACTTAAAAAAAAAATCAAAAACCACAGGTTGCAAAATATTTTGTTTCGAATATTTTTTATGGGCTTTTAAGGGGTAACTCGTGAAAGAAGAGCCCTTTGGGCGAAGATTTTGTCTGTTTTGCTCTATCTTGTACCGTTTGGGTGCTAGGGGGCATTTCTTGGCGAAAACAAGATGAAAATGACCAATTGGTCTATGAAATCGTTTAAAAGGCCTCATATTGACAAATTGTACGGGAAGTTATACTTCAACCACACAGTTTACGTCGAACCACACCTTCCTTTGGGATCTAGGGTCTCTAGATTATCTAGCATTATCAATAAGTTGATTTTACATAGTATGTCGAAATTCGCGGGGAAGCGGCGGGTGGTAGG
>NW_026269116.1:0-385 GCF_000697945.3 Frankliniella occidentalis | reverse complement strand
GCGTGCCATTGGTGCAAACGTGGCGGGCAACTTGTAAGCCTGTTAAGTCCCATTTACTTGTGATTCTACGTTGATTCTCTGAGTGTCTTACTTATTTCAATTAAAAAAATCAAAAAGAACTGTGCTACTTTTAAATTAAAAATGGGGACGATTTAGGATGGGGACCACATGGGTCGGGACGGGATAACCTCGGGACGTATTGGGCCGGGTACGAGTCGGCCGGGACGAGTTGTCCTAGACCCCCCAAACGGTACTAGATAGAGTAAAACGGACGAAATTTTCGACCAAAGGCTTCTACTTTCACGAGTTACCCCTTAGAAATCCATAAAAAAATATTTGAAAAAAAAAATATTTTGCGACCTGTGGTTTTTGATTTTTTAAAAAG
>NW_026269115.1:11331-11747 GCF_000697945.3 Frankliniella occidentalis | reverse complement strand
GAAGGGCCGCGCATGCAGCGAGAGTCGGTGAGGAGACGGGACCATAAGGGGTCGTGGAGGAGGGGGCTGCCGGGGTGGGGGTTGAGGGGCCCCTCTGCCCGGGCAGCCAGAGGAGCGGAGAGGTCCTTCATTGCGCATTTGAAACTCTTGGTGCGGCGGGCGCGGCTGAGGCCGGGGTGCGGGAGGGATGGGTCTGGACAAGGCGGGGGCAAAGCTGTGGGCGAGCCAACATCATCTGAATAATGGAATGAAGCGCGTTACGATGGCGTGGCGTTACACAGCCCCGGGGCGTGGCGGGGCGCGGCGGGGCGTGGTGGGGCGCGGCGGCGGCGGGGCTGTTGGTGGTGGCCGGCATGAGCCACTCCATGTGCGCTTCCCCTTTGTGTGGGCCATTGTTTTCAGTTTGGCCGCCGGTG
>NW_026269115.1:5918-6396 GCF_000697945.3 Frankliniella occidentalis | reverse complement strand
GGGTTGTCCTTTTAGTTGCAAGAGCAAGAACGCGCCAGCAGCATGTAAGACCAGCACTAGCACTCTAAAAAGTTTTCACGAGCACAGTTTGTGTTGAATAGAGACATATAGGTGATAACTTATTGATTTCTTAAGGGAAACTGTAGAAAATGTCTTTCAGAGTTAATGAGCTTGTGCAAGAGCAAACTTGAAATGAAATTCGAATTTGGAAACTCCGTTGGGCCACTTCCGAAAACGGAACACACTTCACTTTTCACTTCCCCTTGTTTTCGTTTCCAGTGTCGTATGTGTTTCCTTCGCACCTTTACACCCTCTCGCCGCCGTAAAGACGCCCTGCCTCTCCGCCAAACGGGTGATCGGGGAATGGTGTGGAGTAAGGAAGGAGGGGTAAGGCGGAGCAGGGGGGAGGGATGAGATAGAAAGAGGGGGGGAGGGTTGGACGGGGCGGCCATCCGCCGCTCCTTGCGCGTGAAGGTAC
>NW_026269115.1:0-766 GCF_000697945.3 Frankliniella occidentalis | reverse complement strand
CCACCCCGGTGCGCCTATCCCTCAGGAAGGCCTCCTGTGTCCGGATGTTGTGCACTGCTCCTCGACGACGTTTCTAGGTCAGGTGGGTTCGGGACCTCTGCTCTCTTTCTGTGCTCTTTCTCTCCCTCCAACTTAAAGTGGAAAAGTTGAAGAGTTGGCAGAAGGCATCATCTGAAAAAAATAGATTATCCTAGCCAGCAGGAACGCGAGACCGCTTTCCTGATTCGTTTTCGTTCTGGCGAAAAGCCTCGATGCCTTGTACAGGACAGCACATCACGGCCGACCGGTCGCTCCATTTTTATTCGGTCAATAATCATTATTCCTTCTGAGAAACAGTAAATTATTCTCCAGCGCCGACGACGTGTGACTAACGCCAAGTGAACGCCCTGCAAGTCATGCCCCCTCCTCCCTTCCCCTTCTCCACCCCCGCCGGATTGATCGGACGAAGCTCGGTTGTTGCTGCACGGAATAACGGCGTCATTAGTTGGACGGATCTCTGCGCCATAATTCTCCTTTTTTTTCTTATTTGCTGTTGCCGCTGAGGCCTTTTATGTTGCCATGACCGTGATTTGCGGATTAGGTTCTTTTATTATGACGTGGTGGGTGTAGGGGGGGGGGCACAGAGGGATTACGCCGACCTGACGTGCGCTGGCATGCAGTATGCCCCCCATCCTCCTCCCTCACTTTAATGAAGGAAGCCTTTGCCAGCCTCGCCTCCTCACCTCACCTGGCTCCGCCTCGCTTGGCTCGCCACGCCAAGCCGGCG
>NW_026269114.1:17629-18995 GCF_000697945.3 Frankliniella occidentalis | reverse complement strand
CCCCCCCTCCCTCCTTTTCCAGTGAGCTCACGGACGATGTCGGTTTCCATTCATTACCAGGAGAAACATCTTTATTAAAATGATGTTGAAAAGACGTTGGCAAATGTTTAAACATCGCAGTAGTGGCGATGACAAGCCTGACGGTACAGTAGCTGCTTCGACACCTTATGAATAGTGCTTAGTGCGTTCCTCGGCACGTTGTGTGTAGCGCCAAGCGCCTTTGGGGTGAACAGAATCCTAATCTCGGTAGCGAGCGCCCCTCCCCCGGTCTGTGGACACGCGCAGTGCGTTTTGCACTGTTGGCCGAGGTGCCCCCCACCTGGTGGCACGGAGGAGGTAAGTGACCCGACCAGAGTGCATATATACGAGGTCTCTCACTCCTCACTATCCGCGGCGTGGCCCGGCGTGGTGCAGTTTATTCGCTGGGCTGTCCGGCCGGGTGGCGGGGCGTGGCGGGGTGGGCGTAGGCCGGAAACAACCCCCTCGCCCTCCGCTCAGGGTCTTGAGGCGGGTCGCGGGGCGCGCGGGGTGCGCGCGCCCTATCAGGACATTCCCCCCTTCCGCGCCGCCCAGCAGGCGCTCGGCCAGGGTGGAGGTCGCGCAGGTCATGACCCCAACGAACTCCAAAGGGGGTGCATTTTTAGGGGGCCGCGTGCCTAACGAGTGGGGCGCCTAATGGCTGGGCCATTTGCAGTTGAGTTCGCCAGTTGTGAGAAGTACAACATGACCTGGCCTCACATGAAATGTTTCGCTACGAGACACCCCCCTCCCCTCCCCCCTCTTCCTCTCCCCCGGGCCCCGAAGTCGAATAGTGGAAGAAGATACGGGGACGAGGGGAAATTTTGAAGCGATTTCCTCTCTGACACCACAGCACGCGCGGTGGCGCAGCCCGCGCTGTTCAAGTTTGGCGAGTGCGTACTCGACCGGGATGAGTTGTCAGGACGGTGGCCCGGCCCCGCGTACGGACCTGAACCCACACTCACTCGAAAAGAGGCGCGTGGGCTTACCCGCTAAGCGCAGAGAGAGTGAGAGAGAGACAGAGAGATGGCAGAGAAGTGGCGCGGTGCACTGGCGCGATTCTCTCCCCCCCTCCCTCCTCCCCCTCTCCACGCCTTCACCGTCTGGACAATTCAGGCTGATGGTTGATGGTTCGCTCTAGTTGTAAGAGTCCCTCAGCCAGCCTTCAGCTGCTACTCTATGTGTAGTAACAACAGCCTCGCCTCGCTCACACAACACGGCAGCGTGCCACGGGCGTGCGTAGGCGAACGAGCTCTCGATAAATGCAGGCCCATACAACGCCCTCTGATGGGCTGTTACTTTCTTCTTCTCCTTCCCTCCTTCCACTTCTTCTACACCTCCCCCCCCC